>NC_056739.1:491796039-491928539 GCF_019279795.1 Protopterus annectens
AGTATTATGTGTCACAGGAATGAAAGAGATTGTGGTACTTAAATGATGATGATATATGTCTGTAACTGGGATTATATGAGTTTAGTCTCTCTTTAATAAGATAAGGCAGACTGCACCTGCTTTCACATGTAGTCTGAAAGATAACAACAAAATACTGCTGTAACACGCAAGAAGAACCTCAACACTGAAACAGTTACCAGGGTCACTAAAACATTTCAGCATAGATAAATGACTGCAGCATAGATACAGTTCATAATAAGATATATTATTTATTTTATTTTTTTTACATTTGTTTACGGGGTAGTGTCCGACTGAGCTAGTAGCCCGTTTTTCAGCAAAGACCCAGGGAGAAAAGCTCCAAATACAAAGACAGATAAAAAATACAGAATTTACGTAGAAGAACAGGAATAATACCATACATAATTGTAAGTTAACAGTTAAAACTAGTTAAATTAATTACATCATAGGAACAAATTAGAAATGTAAACCACAGAAATATTGGTTACTTGGTGAAAATTTGAAGCAGTCAGCGAGTATGCCTAATGAAAAGGTATGTGCACAAGTAGTGCTAATAGAGTGATTAACAGTGAAATTTTGAAATACTGAAAGTATTTAAAATCTAATAAGTGAGGAAACAATCAACTATAACCTTGAAAAAAATAGCATTCAGCTATAAAATGTAGATGGGCGTAGTTCAGGACTAGTAAGAGAGAATGGAGTTATCCAGGGAGTACTGAGGGGCAGAGCCAGTTGCTTTTAAGATATTCTTTTATTTTTGTCTTAAAAGAAGAATAGTAGGGGTGCTTTGTATGCTTAGGGGCAAAGCATTCCAAGACTTAGCTATTTTGTTTGAGTAGATGGAGTCAACATGGTAGTTATGTGATTGTGTTATTTTGAGCAGTGGCCTTTCGGAAGACCTAAGGGACTTGCTGTTTATCTGTAGCTGGACTAGGGTTGAAATTGCGGGGCATCTATTTAGGTTGTGTATGATTTTATGGGTGAGGGTTAGTTGGTTTAATGTTTACAGGTTGGGAAGTTCTAGCCAGTTAAGTTGTAGAAGAGCTGAACAATGGTGGGCTTTATTAGGATGATTGGTGGCAAACTTTGCAATTTTGTTATAGCAGGATTCTAGGTTATGAAGGTCAGGCTTGCATAAGTTGCTGAAGATGTCAGAGCAGTAGAGAAGTGTATAGAGAAGCTGAGATCTAGCTGTGGCTAGCCTGACTTGGGGTGTTGGGTAAGGTTTGCCCCTGTAGAGAGCACCGAATTTGGAATAGACTTTTTTATTAGTTAGTGAAATATGAATATCAAATTTAAAATGGTCATCTATTGTAATACCTAGGAGCTTGGCCTGGTTTGTGTGGATCAATATTGGTACCATTGGCAGATTGACTAGAGAGGGGTAGGGAGCAGTGCTTGGTAGTTTTGTTTGTAAAAATCATTAACTTAGTCTTATTTCGGTTAAGGTGGTTTGCTAGGAAAGTTTCAATTTCTAGGAATGCTTTTTGCATATTTTGTTGTAGTTCTTGTGAGGAAGGGGCAGAGCAGATAAGAGATGTATCATCTGCATATTGTATGATTGAGACAAGTTGGATTGCAGTATTATGGTTATTAGTAAATATGCTAAAGAGAAGGGGGCCAAGTATTGAACCTTGGAGTACACCAGTGGATACTGGGAGTAGTGGGGAGAGATTGTTCTCCCATTTAGTAGACTGTTGACGGTTTGATAGATAACTGTGAAACCATGTCATGGATGCTGGATTGAGACTGTACACAGCAAGTCTGTTATGTAATAGTTGGTGGGAAATGATGTCAAAGGTTTTTGGCATGTCCAGGAAAATTGCAGAGAGTAGTTGTCCTTTGTTCATAAGGTGATGAATAGTGTTGGTGAAGGACAACAAGGCTGTGTTTATACCATACTGGGGTTTAAAACGTTCTGGGTATCAGGTAGTAGGTTATTAGTGGTAAGATGGTTGAGGAGTTGTAGCTGAATACATTTCTCTAGGATTTTGGCTATGGATGAGAGGATAGTTATGGGGCAGTAGACTGAGGTTTCTGTAGAGGGGCCACCCTTGTGGAGTGAGATGATGTGAGTAATTTTCCAGAGGAGAGGCACACATTGTTCAGAGATGGAATGATTGATTAGCATAGAGACAGGATAGGCAATGGATGTCGCCACTATTTTTAGGAATTCGTTTGGTAGTTGATCGACAGCCGGGCAGCAAGATTTTAGTTTGCTTAGGAGCTTTTTAATGTAAGAAATTTGAATAGGTTTCAAGGAGAAGGAGTTTGTAGAACTAGAGGCAGAGGAGGGGAGTGTGAGAGGTAGTTGTTTGTGGCTATTAAGGAGGGAGGAGATAGAGTTAATAAAGTTTGAGTTAAACTATGAGGCTAAGGGTTTGGAGGTATTGGCTGTGGAAGGAGTGGGGGTGGAGGATTTACCACATTTGAGTAGGAAGTTGACTGCCAGAATTTTTTTTGGGTTGTGTAGGAACTTTTGTTGAGAGGTTTGGAAGTAGTGTTTTTATCATTGTTAATTTTTTTCTTAGTTTGGTTTCTTAATTGCTGATAAGTGCTGAGGTCGGATTTGTTTTTGGTGGATAGGTATAGGACCCTGGCTCTTTCGCTTTGTTTAATCAGTTGTTTAGTGTCTTGAGAAGCCATGGTAGTTGTTTGGATTTGGTGAGTATTTTTCTGGTGAGGGCTAGGCTGTTTAGTATTTCAAGAAATTTGTCGTCAAAGAATTCTACTGCAAGGTCCAGGTTTAGGTTATGTAACCTAAATATTTATTTTATATTTATATTTATTTTTTATATTATTTTATAATATTTATTTTATAATTGTATTGGCAACAGCAGTATTTAATGTTACATTTGCAAACATAGTGTGCCAAGAATATAATCAAGATGCATCTTGGTCACAGAAATACCAGCTGTAACTGCATCATGTCAAGGGCACAAATGTTATGCCCACTAGCAGCAAAAACATCAGTGTTCCAATAACATCAGTGTTTAAAAAAACAATGTATGTTTTTCTGTAGAATAGTAAGTCTCCCTGTACTCCTGCAGTTATGCTACTTCCGTGGTCATGTAGCATGGGGCGCGGGGGTTTAAGAGAATAGTCCACTAGTCCCCTACCTCGAGGCATAGCAGCCTTGCATTAGTACTGCAGGAAGCTTTGATGTTAATACACATTGAATTTCTTGCTGTGATGTAAAGGCATGTGATTAAGGTGCCCATGAATAAAATTACCTTCTCCTGTATGAAGTCCAGTACAGCAAACAAGACCCTGCTGGGTAAAAAAAGAAAAAGAAAAAAAAGTGAGTAAACAAAATCAATACAAGCTGCATATAGAGAAGGTGTAAGCTTTTATTACACAGGGACCTGGCCACACCTTTTACCGTAGTTAGACTGATATAGCAATGCTTGGATACCCATCAAGTTTTTAAAGGAGTCTTTTCAGTGACAATAATGTGCCTTTAGAGAAATGTTATTGCATAAGGTGGAAGAGAGTTTTATGCCCAAGTGTGGCTAGAAATTTGTCTTTAATGTAGGGAATGTTAGAAGATAAATAAACAAAAAAGTGAAGCAGAAGCACCAAAATTGTAACTAGAATCCACCCTGTAGGTCCTTCAGAAAATGGAAAATAAGAGGTTTGTTTAAAAAAAAGGCACAATCCACAAACTGCATAAACACATAAATGCACTTGTAGCACCAGCGTTTTCGTCTCTCCTCATAAAGACTTCATCAGATGATCTAGAATAAAATTATACCCTTTATATAGTCCCTCACATATATGAATAAATCAATCACATTGTATAATAAAAAAATTTAAAAAATCACTTCCTTTAGGAAAACAGTGTTGTATATAACCTTAAATTACATAGAGAAATAAACACTTACTTAAAAACATACTATTACATAAATACTTTAAAACTCATTAGATACTTTCCTTATAATTTAAAAATATAAAAATGTTAATAAAAACAATTTAACTTAATCAGGTGATTTAGAAAACAGCATTATTGTACCTTCTAGTGGCTTTATTGGGAACTGTGTCTTAAATGAAAATTATAGTTTGGCAGATCTCAGTTTTAATAATGGAACAATAGATTTAAAATCATTTAAACCAGGGGGGCTTGATGCTTCCAGCGTTACTTGCCACCAAAGTTCCGTGAACTCTATTCTCTCCTCCCATAATCCACCCCTGATTTCTTTTGGTATTTGTTCCAAGACTAAAAAAATAAAGTTAGCTTTTAAACTTTTGTGTGTTTATATAAAGCATTGGTCTCCTTTTTGTTCAAAATGTCATATTTATGTTCATAAATCCTTCTCTTGAGTCTACGTTCGGTTTTACCTACATAGAAGGATCTGCACTCAACACACAAAGCAAGATATACTAACCCCATGGCTTCACAATTAAAAGTATCCAGGGCTGCATACCCACCTATTCCTAGCCTCAATAAAAAGTTTGTCAGTGTTAGCTATACTTGCACATTGGGAACAATGGCCACATTTGTAAGTCCCCACTCTCCTCCTGTTCCCTGCCTTGTTTTTACCACCATGTTCAAGAATGCTTTTCATACTAGGTGAGTTCTTGTATACAAATTTCAGAGGGCTATTGGGAAGCTTTTCCAAGTCTGAAATGGTTACAAACCTTTCCCATTCAGATTTAATAATTCTCTTTGTTGCTCCAATAAGAGCATTGTACTCTAATACTATAGCTCCACTGTAATTAACATCATGTTCTTCCCCTGCATCATTGTGCATTATTTCATTCTGTCCTAGAATGGGTCTATATTTGGTAGATCTCCCAGCCATTACTTCTACCTCAACCCCCTCCACCAGGTCCAGTGGGTAACCCATTTCCAAGAAAAATTATTTTAACAATCCACATTCTTTGTTAAAATCATAACTTGAAGTAGTCACAAAGCCTACCTTTTGTAACGCATTTCTTCATTATAGAAGTGCACATCCCCCACATTGCAAAAGGAACATAGTTAAGGGTCAGTATGTCCGTGGTAGCTGAATGACTACTTCAGGTTATGATTTGATGTATTTTATGATTTTATTGTTATGTAGGTAAAACTGAACGTAGACTCAAGAGAAGGATTTATGAACATAAATATAACATTTTGAACAAAAAGGAGACAAATGCTTTATATAAACACACAAAAGTTTGTTTAAAAGCTAACTCTATTTTTTTAGTCTTGGAACAAATACCAAAAGAAATCAGGGTGGATTATGGGAGGAGAGAATAGAGTTCAGGGAACTTTGGTGGCAAGTAACGTTGGAAGCATCAAGCCCCCCTGGTTTAAATGATTTTATATCTATTGTTCCATTATTAAAACTGAGATCTGCCAAACTATAATTTTCATTTAAGACACAGTTCCTAATAAAGCCACTAGAAGGTACAATAATGTTGTTTTCTACATCAGCTGATTAAGTTAAATTGTTTTTATTAACATTTTTATATTTTTATATTATAAGGAAATTATCTAATGAATTTTAAAGTATTTATGTAATAGTATATTTTTAAGTAAGTGTTTATTTCTCTATGTAATTTAAGGTTTTATACAACACTGTTTTCCTAAAGGAAGTGATTTTTTAAAATTTTTTATTATACAAATGTGATTGGTTTATTCATATATGTGAGGGACTATATAAAGGGTATAATTGTATTCTAGGTCATCTGATGAAGTCTTTATGAAGAGAGATGAAAACGCTGGTGCTACAAGTGCATTTATGTGTTTATGCAGTTTGTGGATTGTGCATTAAAATCTTTTTTTAAACAAACCTCGTATTTTCCATTTTCTGAAGGACCTACAAGGTGGACTGTTAGAAGATCTGACTTTTCAAACAGCATGTAAGTTCTCGAGGCAAGTTGCTGTCATTTTGCCAAGTATGACGGCAAATGATTATATGACTATTTTTAGTGACACTCCCCCCTACTTAAATATACCAACTCCGAGATCACACCACAGTGGAGAAAACAGCAAAGTCCCGACAGTGGCCCAGCGATTTTTTCCCTGGGAAGAAAATCTCTGTTCTGGCCATTCGACATTCTGTGGTTTCGCTTATTTGCAGTCGATGTAAGAGGGTTTGCTCTTTTGAACTTTCAACTTCCTAGTATAGACCCATTTTAATGAGTAGTCTCAGCTAATGAGTAATTTCAGAATTATGCCATAGGTGAATCTGCTTATGAAAAATGTCTTAATATAAGTGAAGGTGAACTTGCTTTTGGCTGGTTCATTAGATTGTGTGTACTTGTATTCTTCTTTGAGGTATTTTGTGTAGATATTTCCTGGGGAAAAAAATTACTGATTCATTGTGGGATGCTATTCCAGCATTCTGTCTTGCTGGAGCTGTTTTGGCAAAGGATGTTTTTGTCTGCTGCTAAGATATAATGGGATCTGAGTAGTTAGATACCTTCTTGGTTTGACAAAGAGTAGGCTGTGTTTCTTATTTGAAGAAGCTTATTTATTGGAGGCAATGAGTTTTGTTCAGAAGCTCAAAGGTTAGTGAGTTTCACTGAAAAGTTGCTAAAATCATTGTTGTCAGCCAGTTTATTTTATCTAAAGTTATGCAGTGGTATTCTCTGTTGTTTGATATGTGAGCAGTTCAGAAAATGTTTCTGTCATCTGCTAAAGGATATGTTTGGAGAAGAAAACAAAGTTGATATTTGGTAATGCATACTCTGATCTGAGCTGTATTACATTAGTAGCTTGTTTTGTTTCTTTAGTTAAGAGATCAACGGAAAGGTAATTGTTAAATCACTGAATTGCTTCATTTCAGAAACAACCACTGCAAGTTTTTTGTAAAGGAATTGATTGTTCAGTGTTTTCAAATACATGTTTCATAACCCTTTTTAGATATTTGATGAGATTTGGTTAGTTATGGAGTAAGTAGCAGTTGTGGTACTATATTTAAGGCAACATCCATTTTGTTCTTTGGGGGAAAAAGTGTGTTATGGTGGTTCATGCTTTAGTATGGTGTCCAGCATTTGCTTGCAAATGATTTATTATAATGTTTTGCTAGTGGGGATACGTTTGCAATTAGATAATAACCATTACCTGCTGATGGTGTGGAGAATTTTCAGTGTAGCAGTCCTAGTGCTAGTTTAAAGCTATGGAGAATGGTTTTAGTCATCAGTATTAGATTACAGATGTATGCTACTACTGCTGCAGCGTAACATTAGGATGTATCATGTGGTATTCAGGGTTGTAACAATATTCAGTTTTTTTTTCACAGTAATTATTTTGCTGCTGGTTTTTTTTTTTTTTTTTTTGTTTGTTTTTTTTTTTGACTGATTCAAACATGGAGGTATGATAGTCATTTCTTGAAGCAGTGGCGGGAATATTATTAATGAAACTATTAGAAGGCTAGGGTATGGAAGGTATATTACCGTTCATGGCATTTGAGCTGTCTGTGCTTAGTTTTCTATTTGGGTAGACCTCTTGGAACATTTTATTGGTGCCAAGAATTTTTTTTTAGCTATACACTAAGCATGCTTTGAAAAGAAATAAAATTAAAGTATAAAACAAACATGCTACTCACTGCCCCTTTTTACAACTGGTTTAATAAAAAATATTCATTTATTTATTTACTTATTTATTGATTGACATTTGTTAACCAGGTTAGTCCAACTGAGCCAGAGGCCCATTTTCAGTGAAGACCCGAGGAGAAAAGCTCCAGAAGTATTACTTATTTTTACAATAAAAATCAAATCAAAAAATAAAAATAAGAGTAAAAAATTAAAACCACCATGAAACATAATAAGAAAATCAACAGTCAGAGGATATCTGCACATAGAGTAGGTTAAATAACAATTGACAGGTCTAGAGAATATGACACATGAAGTACATACAAAAAGATAAACCATTCAATCAAAAACATTTTTCTTTCTTTTTTTTTAAGTAAAGATATATATGAATATATATCCTATGGAAGTGAGGGGAGAGGGAGGTATAAAAGTATATGCAGCAAGTACAAGGAAGTAAAGAGTAGAACAGGGAAAAGGAGTTAAACTTGAGAAGAGGCTAGATCAAGTGGGGGTTAGACAAGGGCAGGATCATGCATTCTAAAGAAAAATTTAAGTTCTTTTTGAACAGGTATTTTTGATGAATGCTTCTTATGTTTTGAGGGAGTGAGTTCCAAGCATGTACAACAGAGTATTTGTAGAGGGACTTTCCTATATTTTTATTTGGTTTATATATGTCAAGGAGGTGTTTGCTGGAAGTACAAAGGTGACAATGAGGGTTGTAGTAGAAGACTAGGTTGGAGATGGAAGGGCAGGAAGAGGGGTCATTCAGGATAGCGTGTGTAATGTGAAGTTGGGGTAAAAGTAGTTGTTTAGCGAATTCTGGCCATTGGAGTGATTTAAGGGTGTGACAGTGGTGGGATTTATAGGGGAGATTAGAAACAAATCTGACTATTTTGTGATAAGTTTGCTCTAGTTTAGTGATAAGTGAAGTTTGAACATTAGTAAGGACAGGAGCAGCATAGAGAAGACAGAGTAAAAGAAGGGACTGAGTGAGGGAAGGTTTGGAAGAATGTGACAGAAATTTCTGGTTGTGATAGAGAAGTCCAAGTTTCTAGTTGGTCCTTTTTATACATTGTTGGATATGAGTATCGAATTTTAGTTCATCATCAATAATTAGTTCAATTAGTGTGGTATGGGCTTCGGATTTGATGATGGTATTATTAAGAGAGGTGATAGAGAAAGGTTTGTGCTGGGCAAGTGTTTTAGGGAAGAAAAGAAGGAGTTTAGTTTTTTTGGATTTAGTATTAATTGGTTATCAGAGAGCCAGGTTTCGACAGAGGTGAAGGTTTGTTGAGTGAGAGCTAGAAGTTCAGGGATGTTGAGGGCAGAGGTGATAAGGGTGGCATCATTTTGGTGGCATATTGTAGACGTGTAGAGAGGTTAGTAGTAGAGTGAAGTTAGTGAATATGTTGAACGGAAGGTCGCCTGGAATTGATCCTTGGGGAACTCCCGTATTTACAGGGAGGAACGGAAGGATGACAGTTTGCCAGCAGATAGATTGATGCCTGCCGGAGAGGTAGCTAGAGAACCAGTTGATGGAGGAAGAAGAAAGATGTAGATCAGAAAGTTTAGTAAGGAGTGAGAGACAGTATCAAAGGCCTGTGAAAGATCAAGGAATAGACAGGAGATGAGCAAGTTATTGTAACATGCTTCAGCTGTTGTTTGAGTAAAGGAGAGTAATGCAGTGGCTTTGCTATGGTGGGGTCTAAAGCCTTGTTGGGTAGGAGTAAAGAGATTGTTGTCAAGAAGATGTTTGATTAGGGGTGGGAGGATGGCATAATGGTTAAGGTGTTTACCTAGCAAACACATGGTGCAGAGTTTGATTCTCACGTGGAATAATTGGCTAGGCTTAAAATGGCCCACAATGGGCAATTAGTCTAGTACTAACCTATAATAACCTATAATAAATTAATTGAGCATGGATGCACTTTTCTAAATTTTTAGAAAAAGGGGACAGGATAGCAATGGGTCTAAAGTTAGAGGGATCAGTAGAGTTGCCGCCTTTGTGGAGAGGCATTGTGTAAAAGGATTTTCAGATATCTGGGAGAAGAGCCTCAGAGATGTAACAATTAATAAGATGACAGGGTAGGAATATTAAAAATGTAAGCATTCTCAAAAAAATGTAAATAAAAATTTATTACACACAGCCATAATTATTAAACTTCTTAAATAACTTGGTCATTAGTCACATGTTCAATATGAACCAATCAAACATTTAGTGGGCAAAGAGCTTCAACTTCAGAAAAACACATTAAATTTAAATTATCATTATGTCTTGGTGATCTAAAAGCATTAAACTTAAACTGTCAGATCATTTCATGTCTATCTAAAACTGCAGCCAAGTCTCCCCATCTCCAATCAATAGTCACTTCTAACACAAAAAAACACAAACCTTTTAAAATTTGGTCAACTGTTACCGTGCTTCGCTAGGGCATTGTTGCTGTCCCCGCTTTTTTGCTTTCATATGCTACTCAGGCCTCTCTTTTAACGTCATCTCATTCTTCCAATAAAAAAATGAGTCACAAGTTTGACATTAGGCTTGGTATGTTACATTTTTTGCTGTCACAACTAAATCTACTAAGCTTTCTAACAGACATACCTAAATACAGGTTGTAAAATTATGGACTATTGGAGATACATTTACATTATCTGCGCACACAACATGAATCATATCTATCAGCTGTCCAGATTTTTTGCCTCATATTTTCAGTCTGTTCTTCATAAAATTTGTGGTTTCTTGGCAAATCATTGAGGAGTCACTAAATAATGACAATCACTTGAGTTTTAGACTTCATATCCTTCATAAAATTTATAATAACACAACAACTTTTTTCTAGCAACTTTGTAAGTTTATAAGAGCAGTATTTAAAATGTGTTCCTATTTTTGGGCCTTTGTCCCCCCATTATTTTTAGCTTTGTCTAGAGGTTAATAGTTATGCCAAGAATAGTTGGCAGAAATGACAGAACAAGAAAATCTGGAAAAATCTGACTTTTTCAGAATTTGTTGGACTTGTTGGGGACTCTAAACTGTATGACCTACTGCATGAATTCATGTCATTAATGCTCGGAAAATGCTTTGGGGGTGGGAAGAGAGGGGAGAGAGCTAACTGTAAGTAAACAAAACATTTTCTTTTCTTAATAGTACTGTATTTGTGGTGTATGTTTTTTGCATGATATTTTTAAGTGTAATGGGGATTGTAAACATGTGCTGTTTTTTTCCTTTTCTCCCCTCTTCTCTTTCTTCTTGTACAGTCTTGAGAAGTGTAGGCAAAGCAGTGAAAAAAAAACTGTTAAAAAGGCATGACAAGGTTAAAATTAATGTGCTTTTTCTCATTCTTGCATAGGGAAATGACTGGATTAAGGATCTTAGAGTGATTAATTTTAAGAGCGAGAACAAGTAAATGAAAAAGAATATTGAATATTATGAGGCTTTTTTCTAGCAAATGCATATATACTTAGTAGCAATTCTGCAGCTGGTCTTCATGTTTTCATGGAAACAATCTGATAAAGGGAAACTGGCTATCTGGTTCTCATGTCTCCATGGACACAATCTGATAAACAGAAACTGGAGACAGCCTGGTGGAAGGGAAATGGCTGAGGGAAAAAGAAAAGAGAAATTGGCTAGGACATAATGATGTCCTTACATTCACCGCTGCAGTATTCATAACTTATGGGATTCCCTGCCGTGAAGCCCGTTATCTGGCCAGTCTAACAAAGTCTACCGTTGCTTTAAGGTACTCTGAATGTCAGCTACACACTCCTCACATAGCATAGGGTGTAAAGGTGACTTTCAGGCTTGCTATCCTCAAAACTTCTTTGCCACTGGTCCGAACAAACTGTTGGTCTGTTTGCCTCTGTCTGTTTTTTTGTCATTTTTTTTCTGTTTGTTGAATTCCTGTGATTACTCCTGTTTCCTGAAGTCCTCACTGTTTCAGATAAGTACCCAGCTGGGGTTTTGTTCTTTTCTTGATTTTTTTGTGTTGTTTGGGTTAATGTCATCCAGGAAGGGTAAATGCTAGTGTCGCAGACAGATTCTCCATAAAGACCACCATGATAAGTGCTTTTTTTGCCTAGGAGCTTCTCACAACCATATGTCTTGTTCAATTTGTCATGCATTTGTCCCACAAACCCTTTGTAGTAGGCTTTCTTCCCTTTCATTGTGTCTTGAGAACCAGTGCCTTAAGCTTTTTGTTAAAGAACTTCCTGCTCCAAGGTTCAGGGATCAAGGAAGAAGAAGAAGTTGAAAAAGGTAAGACCGGAATCTTCCAGTCTCCAGCTTCTGCTGGGGGTTTCTCCCAAGGTTATTACAAACCCAGAGACTCACTTGGTTGTATTGTCAGATTCCTCTGCCGCATCTGGGTTGGAGGCTGGGTTGGATATGGTGGGCAGCACATCCGATGAGGCTTTGCAGGTATCTGTTTCAGGCATTCAGAGGGAACCATGGTGATTGTTTCCAAGGGGTCTAGGGGGATTCTGCAGTTTCTTCCAAGGTAAGAAGTTCCTACTATGGTTGTGGAATGCCGTCCTGAGTCAGGGCCCTCTCACTTTTCTAGGAAGGATGTCTACTTAAAAAAAGAAACAGAACACTAAACATGTTTATTCTGCTCTTAGGGATCCACAAAGTGAGTGACAGGCCTTTACTTTTACTGCCATTAAGGCCTTCTCAAGGGGTTTCAGTTCATGATCCTCTTTGGTCCTCTTCTTCACCTGAAAGGTCCAGGGAATTAAATTCTTCTGAGGAAGAATTGGATTCTGATGAAGAATCCCTTACTTATTCTACCCAGATTCCTTCTCCTTTAGACTACATGTCTGAGGAGGAGGAATCTAATAGTCCAGATTCTGTTTCTGAGGAAATTTTCTTTGGGGACACAGTCTCTAGGATGATGGAATTTTTTAAGTGGGATTGTGCCCAGATCTCTGATAGGAGGTACTATGAGTTACTGCAAATGGAATCTTCTAAACCGGTGGCTATTTCTCCTGTCTTTGCTGCTTTACTAGATGTTTTTTTTCCCAGTGCCTCTAAAGCACTGTATTCTCTGAGCTCTGCTCCCAAGAAGTCTGATAGGTTTTATAGGGTGCCTGAGGATTGTTCCTTTTTTCAAGGCTTCAGACACTAATTCTGCTTTTGAAGCAGCTACCTGGACTTCTGTGCATACTTTTACCAAACATTACAAGTTGGATGGTATCTCCAGAGCTAGAGCTGGTTTTGCTAATGCCGTTCTTCATGGCATCATAGCACGCTCTACTACTGCTCCCTCCTCCCAAGTTTCTTCTTTAGCTGTGGCACTCTCCCCTAAGTTATGAATACTGCAGCAGTGGATGTAAGGACATAGTACAGTTGTATAAAATCTTACCATAATGGTAGATGTGCTTGCCTTCACTCCTACAATATTCACTCCCTCCATCCCCCTACTCTTTTTTCCTTCCTGGATGTGCAGGTTCTCTTTGGTTTTCATTGGACTGCTGTTCCTACTGGGGGCAATCAGTTCTGAGGATGGTACACCTGAATGTCACCTTTATGCCCTACACTACACTAAGAGTGTGTAGGTGATGTTCAGCATACCTTAAAGCAAAAGTAGACTTTGGTGGACTAGCCAGACGATGGGCTTCACTGCAGGGAATCCCATAAGATGTTCTTCGTGTTTCACTATTGCAGTCATTACATTTGGGTTATCTGATTGCAGGTAGCCCTCAGTTGGCCTGATTAACAAAGTCTTGGGTCCTGCGTCGGTTGCTGTCCCTACTTCCATGACGTCAGGTCGTCAGGGGTATAAAACATGCAGCCAACGCAATTACATCAGTCTTTCTTGCCGTGCGTTGCCCGAAGCAGAAGCAGTTCGCAAGTGCCGGTTGGCCGATTCCTGAAATTTTTGTTTTCGAGTTTCAGAACCAAAGTCTTCAACTAAAGCTAAGTACCCCATTGGTGAAACTTTTTCTTGCTCCTTATTAATGTCAATAAAAGTTAATAATTGCATTACTTGTGGAAAGCAAATACCTCATAAAAGTTTTCATTCGTACTGTATTCCTTGCCTAGGCCCTGACCACAACGTACCTTGCTGTCAGTTTTGTGCTTTATTTAATCAGCGCACTATCCATCGTCTGTATATTTTCGCCTCTAAATATTTCATTTCTCAGTTTAAATATCCAGAAATGTCATCGGTTAGCCATCCGACTACTGGGATTCTAAAAAAACACAAAGATAAAGACAGAGACAGGCTGCCGAGGTCCAAAACTGCCGATGACGCTTCTCCTAAGCCAGTCGCCAGCTCGCCGGTACTCAGCGAGGTGCTTTTGCAGCCCCTGATACCCGATACTTCTGATTCTCAGGCCTCTACTGAGACCCTTTCGGAGTCCGGTATGCTGCGAGATTCTTCAACTATGGAACACGCAGATGTCTCTACCTTGGATGGGTCCGGAGCCGCTGTGCAGGCACTGGCTTCTGAGAGTGTATTCAGGCCTACAGACTTGCATATTATACCGACGCCTCCTTCTTCACTTAGGCCTAAATCTCAAACCATGCCTAAAAAAACGACGCCCAGGCCACATGCTCAGTCCTCTATGCCTAAAAAAACAAATGATAAGAATGGCTGAAGATTTAATAACTCTAATCAGGGATAGCCAACCGCCCCCTCCCCCCACCCTTTCTAAGAGGCTGAAGTTGTTTATGAATCTTCTGACCAGAATTCTGTTTTTTCTGATTATTCTGATGATCTGGATTTGCCCTTATCTACTTATGAGGATTCTGATGCAGAGGACTCCATTCCCTCTGCTTCCCCTCCAGAGGATTTTTCTTTTGTGGAAACCTTGCATACTCTAAGGGAGCATTTCCACTGGGAAGCCAGGATTTTTCTGATTCAGAAAATAGGCTTAGGGATTTCTTACTCCTACCTCAGCATAGGCCTTTAGCTATTCCTCCTGTACTAGACATTGTTCATGATGCTTTTTCGGAATCTAGTTTGGCCCCTGATTCCTTGCCTCCTGCTCCCAGAAAACCTGACAGATAGTACAGGGTTCCTGAGTCACACAAGTTCCTTTTTAAAAATCCTGTTGCGGATCCAGAGACTATTTCACAGGGGCCCAAGAGCATTAAGGCTTCTACTGCTATAAATCCTACGTCTTCTGATAGAGACTCCAGGGTGCTGGATAGATGGGGTAAGAAGGTTTACACTTCTGCAACCTTGGCCATTAGAGCTTTAAACTGCCAGTTTCATATGTTAAAGTATCATCTGCATGTTATTGGATTGCTTAAACAGAAAATGATGTTGATTCCTGACTGCGTGGAAAATAAAGAATTACAGGATTTAATGCATTCTGCTGAACAAGTTGGAAAACATACTTTGCAATGTGGTTTTGATTCATTAGAGGCCTCTTGCAGGGCTGCTGTTACTGGGTCTGTGCTCAGAAGGCATGCTTGGCTAAAGGAGCAATCCTTGCCTGATCATGTTAAAGCTAAATTGTTGGATGCTCCCTTAAATCAGGACCGCCTGTTTGGCAACAAGGCTGAGGAAGTTCTTTAAAAGATGGAAGATAAAGCTAAATCTATGCAAACTGTTAAAGATTTCTTACAAGTTCAGCCTCCTAGATTTAGTAGGCACTGGCCTTCTAAGAATTGGTCCTTTCCAGCCCTTTCAGGTCTTCTCAAGCCAAACCCAGACACAGCATAAGCCCCAGGTTTCAGTCCCAGGGGTCACACAGGACCAAGCAGTGGAGATCCTTCACTTCCAAATCTGGGAGTAATAAGACTCCCCCTATGGTAAACTGTCTCAATGACTTCCGTTTAAAATTATCAACTGACTGCCCCTTTGGGGGGAAAGATTGCTCTTCATGCAAAGAACTGGGAACTCATTACTCAGGACAAATGGGTTTTAAATATAGTGTCCCAGGGATACAGATTTCACTTCCACACATTGCCAACACCAAGCGGGTGGCCAGACCTACCCCCAAATCAATGGGCAGAGGCTCAAAAACAAGTACTTTCTCTCTTAAGCATGGGGGACTATTCAGCTGGTACCGGAAGAGGAAAAGGGACAAGGTTTCTACTCGAGACTTTTACTGGTACCCAGAAAAGACAATTCATGGCGTCCCATCCTGGACCTGTCTACTCTAAACACCTTTTTGGAAATTCCAAAATTCAAGATGCTGACTCTTCACCAATTGCTTCTTATGCTAGGCAAAGATGCCTGGTTGGCAACACTAGATTTAAAAGAAGTGTACCTGCACATCCCAATCAGGGAATCTTGCAGAAGATACCTACGCTTCAAAGCAGGCTGCACGCACTATCAGTTCTCCGCACTGCCCTTTGCCTTATCTACTGCGCCCAGGGTATTCACAAAGTGCCTAGCTCCAGTTATTGTATTTTGCAGGCAAATAAATATTCAAATATACCCATAACTGGACGATTGTCTAATTCAAGCAGAAAGCCAGGACATACATTTGAATTATCTGGCTTTTGTACAAAGGGTTCTAACTTGTCTGGGGTACACCATAAACAAAAAGAAATCACACCTGGTACCCTGTCAACAAATTATATTCCTGGAAGCAAGCTTGAATACAACTTCCCAGATGACTTACCTCACGCCAGAGAAACAAATTAATTTGACAACCTACTTCAAACAAGTGGCCACAAAAACCCTGCTATCTGCAAGACAAATACTGCTAGCCTTGGGGTTCATGGCCTCCTTCAATCTTTTAATTCCATATGCAAGACTGCATATGAGGAAACTACAGTGGTATCTAAAAAGCCTATAGTGTCAACATTCTCAGGATCTAGAAGCAATGATTCCTATCATACCTTGCCTACGCCTTGAATTCCTTTGGTGGGCAGAGGCCTGCCACCAAAACAAGGGGCTATCTTTCACACCACCCCCTGCCACCCAAACCCTAACAACACACACATCAGACTATGCATGGGGGGCTCACCTGGCAGGGAAGTGCATTCAGGGCAAATGGAACCCAAGTCAAATGCACCTGCATATCAATCAAAAAGTAATGTTAGCTGTACAGAATGCTCTGACAGCCTTCAAGGGCCACATTCTTCCAGGACAACTTATGGTAAAGATGAACAACACCACTGTTATGTGGTACATAAACAAGAAGGGGGGTACATATTCTTACCCCCTCTGCAGACTAGCCATGGCATTGTGGAACACAGCCTTGAGCTACCAAGTGCACCTACAAGCTCAATTCCTGCCAGGAAAATTAAATACACTGGCAGACGGACTAAGCAGAAACCTCATGGACCCACACGAGTGGAAACTGGAACCAAGGATTTTCAACATGTTGACAAGCAAATGGGGGAGCCCAGATATACATCTGTTTGCCTCTCCCCAGAACTACCAGTTGGACAAATATTGCACAAGGACTCCCCACAAGCAAGCCTGGATAGTGGATGCTCTGTCCTTCAGCTGGGAAAAACTGTCAGTCTATGCCTTCCCCCCTCTGTCTCTGCTTTCCAAAGTGCTACTAAAAATCAAACAGGACAAACCAAGGATGATTTTGATTGCTCCAGACTGGCCATGCCAACACTGGTACCCCCTCCTGCGCAGTGTGTCACGGTTATCCCCATGGCATCTGCCTCAGACTTCTTCCCTGTTGTCTCAGCAGAAGAACCAGATTCTGTACCCTGAACTTCTAACACTGAACCTTGCAGCCTGGCTAATTACATAATCTCTCCTCTACCATCCCTCAGTAAACCTGTGATCGATATCATTTCAGAGGCAAGAAGGCCTAGTACTAGAAAATCTTATGCTGAAAAATGGAAAAGATTTTGTGCCTGGAACCAATCTCAAGGGATGAGCACAACAGCGCCCAATTTAACTCAGATTTTGCAATACTTAACTGAGATGCTTCACAAGGGCCTGTCTTTTTCCTCCATTAAAATCCACGCCTCAGCCATTTCAGCTCATTATAGCACAGAACCTCCCCTCTTCTCTCAACCACTGCTGAAGCAGTTCCTCAGAGGGGCCAAAAATTTGAGACCACGCAGGAGAGTGCCAACCCCAGCCTGGGACCTTAACTTTGTTTTGGAGAAACTCACTCTACATCCTTTCGAGCCAGCTGCTACTGCAGTCTTAAAATTTCTTTCTTGGAAAACAGCTTTCCTTTTAGCAATCACTTCAGCTAGAAGGGTATCTGAATTACAGGCCCTTATGGCAGTGGAGCCTTTCATCATCTTTCATGCGGACAGGGTGTCCCTCAGAACCAATCCATCCCTCATGCCCAAGGAGGTATCCAGTGTGGCTCTTTATCTGTCTATTCATTTGCCAACCGTCTTTCCCAATCCACAGAACAAAGGGGAACAGATACTGCATTCCTTAGATGTGCACAGGCAACTTAGATTCTACTTGGACAGGACTAAACCTCAAAGGAAATCTGAACATCTGCTGGTGGCATTTGCTGCAGGGGCAGAAGGGAAGGCTATTTCAAAGCAAACCATTTCTAAATGGATAGGCTATTGCATTCATTTCTGCTATAAGCACCATGGAAAACCTATCCCCCAGGGGATCAGAACTCACTCCACCAGGGCTGCATCTACCTCTACAGCCTTTTTTCAGAGGCGTCCCTACCAGGGACATCCTAGAAGCTGCTACCTGGAGTTCTGTGCATACTTTTACCAAGCATTATCATTTGCCAATTTTCTCTAAATCCAGAGCTGGCTTTGCCACTGCAGTCTTGCAGGGCCTTATAGCTGGTCCTAATGCTATCTAAATTCCTCCTCCCAACCATAGCTTTGGGAATCTACCCAAATGTAATGACTGCAACAGTGAAACACTAAAATCATAGTACAGTTGTGTACACTTACCATAAATGTAGATGTTCGAGTGTCTTCACTGTTGCAGTCCTGGTTACACTCCCTCCAGCCCCCTAACCTCTTTTGACTATACCTCTACTTTCCTTTACTATGCTTAGAAGACTTTTTGGTGTATTTGCTTTTTTGTTGGAGGTATATCTGTGCTTTTATATTTAATTGCTCCCCATTAGGGGGGCACCTGACATCTGGGACAAGAAAAACTGATGTAATGGCGATGGCTGCATGTTTTATACCCCTAATGACCTGACATCATGGAAGAAGGGACAGCAACTGACGCAGGACCCAAGACTTTGTTAATCAGGCCAACTGAGGGCTACCTGCAAGCAGATAACCCAAATGTAATGACTGCAACAGTGAATACACTCGAACATCTACATTTATGGCAAGTGTATACAACTGTACTTTATGAATACTGCAGCAGTGAAGGCAGGACATCTACCATTATGGTAAGATTTTACACTGCAGTTTTTGTGAAAGCAATCAGGGGTTTTCACAGCTGGAAAAGCTTTAAAGATAAGACAAAACCAATTAGACTTGAAGTAAAGTTTTCTCAGTTTTTTTTTTGTTTTTTTGAAATGCAGTGGGGATACTAATTTAAAGAGGTGCTTTTCTTTTTTTCTTTTTCTTCCTTCTTCTCTCTTTTTCTTTGTTCACTTTTAAGAAGTGCAGTCACTGCAATGTAAAAAAAAAAAGAGAGAGAGAGTAAGAGTAAGAGAGAGAAGAGAAGGGGGGAGAGGAAAGATCTGGTTAAGAGAGTATGACAAAATAAAAATCTGTGTGTTTTTTCCCATGCTTGCATAGGGAAATGACTGGGTTAAGACCATATGCATTATCCAATAACAAGTTTATTACATAGCATGTAAATGAAAAAGAATATTGAATATTATAAGGCTTTTTTTCTGGTAAATAAGGTATCCTTAGCAGTTTTGTCTCTGGTTTGCATGTCACTGGAAGACAATTTGATAAAGAGAAATGGCTTGGAGAAAGTGTTTACTGAAAGCATTCAAGTGTTTTCTCAGCTGGGAGAGCTATAAAGATAGACTAAATTAAATAGCACTTACTAATGGCACAGGCTATACCATGCATCTTAGCATGACTGACCTTTCTTTTTGGCTAACTCTAGCCTGTCTGCGTGGCTATCAACTTAGAACTTTTGTTCTTATTAAAAGCAAAAACTTCAATAAGCCAAACTGGAGGTAAAGCTCTCTCCAGCCAAGACTGAACTTGACAGTCAAGAGGAGAAGATAAATACTTGCACCCACACCACACTCATCACATAGTCCCACTAAACCTACACCACCAAAATCCACACATAGAAACACAAAAAAAATTGCAGAGGCCCTCAATAATAATCTGCTCAAGCAACAGAGACCTCCAAAGCAGAAACGCAAGCAACCTCCAACCCCCCAACACAATCCAAATGACACATAGCCCACAGAGTCAGTGTGCCAATAAACCACAGGCCATAAGGCAAACCAGCGTACCCAACACACTAGTCATAGGTGACTCTATAGTCAGGCACACTGATGTCCCACTCACCAGGCTAAACAAGGAGAAGGTTACTGTCAGCTGCCTGTCGGGTGCCAGGATCCACCACATAACCCATGCACTCAGGTCACTCCATAACAAGTACAGATATGACTCTGTCATTGTTCATGTTGGTGTGAACGACCTGAGACGTACCTCCCTGGACTACATGAAAAGAGACATGGAAGAGCTCTCCGATCTTGTAGCCCAGGCAAATATGACCCTAGCCCTGAGTAGCATCCTGCCATCACCCAGAATGATACCGCAAGGACAAAATGACTGACTTCAACAATTGGCTAAGCTTCTGGTGTCATTCTAAGTGGATCCAGTATCTGTCTGCCTGGGACGACATGGTCGACAGACCACGATGCTTTGCCAATGATGGCCTGCACCTGTCTCCCCTGGGATTCCGGATAGTGGCTAAGGCTCTTGCCGCCCCTATAGTGCCTTTTTAGGCAAGGTTCAAATGACAAATTCACCACCATAACAGGAACAGGCAAGCAAAAACTGAGGGTAATGCTACTCAATGCTAGAAGTCTTAATCTCAAAATGCACTCACTTGAGGCACTCCTTAAAATGGAGAACATCGATATCTGTGCAGTGACTGAGACCTGGTTCAAGGCTGTAGAGAGCACCCCTGCATTACCAGGCTATAACTCATACCACAGTTTTCAGCCATCTAACCTGAACACCAAAGGTGGAGGTGTGTCCATATTCATTAAGGATATCCACACCTCCAGGCTAGTTGTGCAGCATAATGCATCCAAGGTTATCCAAGTGCAACTAACTCTGGGCAAAACTGCAATACAAATTGTAGCTTGCTACAGATCCAGGATTCCCACTCCTCTTTTCTTGATATACTGGAAAATATTAGGGTTCAGCCAAACACCCTAATAATGGGCGATTTCAACTACCCCACCATTTACTAGGAAAACTACTTATGTACCAACTTAGCTCAACGCTTTCTGGAATTCATAAATTCCAATGCCCTGGATCAACTTATCCACACCCCCACCAGGGGCAACAATATCCTAGACCTAGTTATTACCAACATGAGTGACCAGAGTTCCACACCTGAAGTCAACACCTCGTTGGTCAGATCTGACCATAAGCTAATCACCCTAGATATCCGCATCTCGCCCCCACCCACCATTAAGGAAACCACAGTAAAAAAGTTTTTCCAAAGCCAACTTCATGCTTCTTAAGACAGAAGTGGCGAACTTCATGACACGCATGCAGATGGACAATACAGTTACGACTGCTGAATCCTACACAAATGCACTCTATAAGTACTTACATGAGTGCATGGATCGTGCTATCCCAAACAGAACCAATATGCTATCCTTCAAAAAAAGGAAGCCAGTCTAGTGGTCCCCTGCCATAAACAAACTCTACAACAGAAGGAAGAAACTGTTGCAAAAGAGAGTAAAATCCCATGAATGGAGGAGCTCCCTGGTCAGCCTCAGCATGAAGCTGAGATCCCTTATAAGATCCTCCAAAGCTAGCTACAAAAACAAAATTGCCACTGATTCTAAGGGCAGCCACAAAGCATTCTATAGCTATGTCAGGAATCTCAATGGCAACACCCAGATCTTCATTGATTTACAGCACAACGGCATGAAAATTACAGAACCAACTGATATTACCAACATCCTGGCAGATAGGTTCAGTGCTAACTTTACCCCCCTCTCACCCTCTAAAGGGCCCATATCTATACAGGAAGAATGCAGAGTGCCTGTAATCACATCTATGCAGGTAAAAGCTCCACACTCTAAAACCAAAAACACAGCATCCATGGGAACGGGCAACATTCTAGGCAGAGTTTTACACGAACTTCAGAACAAACTGGCTCCCCACCTAAGCACCATGTTCAATCATAGCTTCATGTCAGGCTTTGTGCCCACTGAATGGTGCACAGCAACAGTAATCCCACTCCACAAACGGGGAGCCACCACTGATCCTAGGAACTATCGCGCTATTAGCGTGATGAGCCTGGTCTGCAAGGCCATGGAACGTATCATCATGGAACTCATAAACAAAGACATTGGTAACCTCAAAACTGTGAACCCCACCCATTTCAGATTTGTGAAAGGCAGATCATGCCTTCTGAACCTGATCGACTTGTTTGAGGCAGTCAACAAAGCCGTAGACGAAGGTAAGGTGGTTCACACAGCCTATCTTGACCTACCCAAGGCTTTCAACACCATCCCCCATTCTGGAATTATAGCTAAACTCACTAAACTAGGTATAAATCCCTACATCACAAGATGGGTTGCCAACTGGCTCACTGACAGAACCCACACTGTATAAGTTGCAGACTCCAAGTCTGACTTCAAACCAGTGACAAGTGGAGTACCACAGGGTTCAGTCCTGGGACCTCTCATGTTTGGTATCTACTTCTCTTAAGTACAGGCTAACACAGAAGGCCTCTGGCTAATGAAGTTCGCAAATGACTGCAAACTAGGAGCCATAGTCGAGTCACCAAATGATGTGGACATCCTACAGAAGGGCCTCACTGAGACAGATGCCTGGTGTCAAAGGCATGGCCTCAAGCTCAATGCCAAAAGGTGCATTGTCATCCCCTTTGGTAAAAACTCTGTATCCATGAACTACCACATAAACGGCAATCTACTTAATGGTGAATATGTGATAAGAGACCTTGGGACCCAGGTGGACAGTTGTTTCTCCTTTGATAATCACATCGCCACAGTAGTCAGGAGATCCTTCTATGTGGCACATCTCATCACAAAAGGGTTCTCATCCAGGAAAAAAGAGGTCATTGTTCCCCTCTACTCGGCACTCATTAGATCCATTATAGAGTACACTGCCCCTTTTGGAATGTACCTCACAAGACATCTGCAGCAGCTGGAAAGGCCATAGAAGTACCCCACAAAGAGGATTACTGGCCTCAAACAGATGCCCTACACTGACCGTCTCAAATAACTCCAGCTTTACTCTGTAGCATATCACCTACTTCGAGGAGATCTCTGCCTAATATATAAAGCTATGTTAAACCCAGAGCTGTTAGACATGCTACACCTAAAGAAATCC
This sequence comes from Protopterus annectens, assembly GCF_019279795.1. NCBI lineage: Eukaryota > Metazoa > Chordata > Ceratodontiformes > Protopteridae > Protopterus > Protopterus annectens. The sequence continues at coordinate 491,818,970 of NC_056739.1, forward strand.
CAATCCCTCCGAGCTACACACTCTAGGGACCTAAACCTTGTCACCACAATAAACAGGACATGCTGGAGGGATAGATTCCTGTCCCAGAGACTTCCTATACTCTGGAACAAGCTACCCATCTATGTCAAGCAAAGTTTCTCATTAGCACTCTTCAAGAAAAATCTTGATGAGTGGATGGGAAATAGGAAATACATCCCGGGGATCACTTCTGTGACTCTGTTAGACAGGGGCACAGGAAATTAACTTTCTTGGGTGGCGTAAGCCAGGGAACCTTGTTGGCTAGGCTTACTTAGGCCCTTGGGTCGATAGCCTAGTACCTACCTGTGAACCTAAAATGTGCATAGTTTTGTGTGTTATTATTAAACTGATAGGTTTTAGGGTGTTTTGGGGGGTTTGTTTGTTCTGTTTGATGGCTTTCAAAAAAAAATAAAAAGTTATGTAAGATGTGGCATAGCTCAAATGGAAATGACAAGAAACAGCTGTATAAAAGACCAACCTGATGAACAGTATATGCATGTAACATAAAAGTTGGAACTAGACATTTAACAAAAAAGCAGATGTTCTTCGTGTTTCACTGTTGCAGTCATCACACTTGAGTTATCTGCCTGCAGGTAGCCCTCAGTTGACCCGAATACCAGAGACTTAGTATTTTTGCATCGGTTGCTGTAGCTCCAGGACTGACGTCAGGTCGTTAGGGGTATAAAAACATGCAACCGACGCTATTACATCAGTCTTTCTTGCCGAGGAGCCCGAAGCAGAAGCAGTTCTCACGAATGCCGGTCAGCCGCTACCTGAGTTTTCGTTTCCGAATTGAATCATTCTGAAGTCTTCTAAAGCTAAGTACCCTGTTGGGGATCCTTTTTTCTTGCTCTAACCGATGTCAGAAAAAGTTAACAATTGTCTACCCTGTGGAAAGCAAATACCACACAGAGATTTCCATTCTTACGGCTTCACCTGTTTAGGCCCAGACCACGACGTACCTCGCTGTTGGTTTTGTGCCTTGTTCAGCGCCCAAACTATTCGTCATTGGGCCCTTATTGTCGCTAAATACTTTCGCTGTCATTCTCCATATTCTGAAATGGCTTCAGTAAGCCATCCAACTACCGATCTTCTGAAAAAACGTAAGGGTAAAGACAGAGACAGACCGCACAGGTCCAAAACTGCCGGTGACGGTTCCATTAAGTGAGTCACCAGTTCACCGGTACTCAGTGAGGCACTTTCACAGCCCCTGATGCCCGCTTCAGTGGAGTCGCAGGTCGCTACCGAGACCCTTTCGGAGTCTGGTATGCTGTGAGGCTCTTCTTTGACTATGGAACCTGCAGATGTCTCTACCTTGGATGGGTCCGGAGCCGGTGAGCAGGCACCTGCTTCTGAGGAAGTTCTTCGCACTACCGATACTCGACACAAGCCAATGACTTCTTTTGCGTCTTCAGTTATGTCTTAAACTACCAAGTTTTTATGGCCAAGAGTACCAGCTATGCCTAAAAAACCGACGACCCAAACTCAAGCACCTGCTTATTTGCCACAACACCAAATGCTTAAAATGGCAGAAGACCTGATTATGCTGATTAGGGGAAACCAGCCTTCCCCTGCTAAGAGATAAAGAGACCTGTCCCCAGCAGTTTTAACAGACGAAGAGTCAGACGACTCTGAGGTATCTGATTATGAAGACATGCCTTTATCTGCTTATGAGGATTCAGGTGCAGAGGAATCCATACCCTTTGCTTCTCCTCCAGAGGATTTTTCTTTTGGTGAAACCTTACATATTTTAAGAGAGCATTTCCACTGGAAATGCCAAGACTATCGTTAGTCCAAAAAGAGACTCAGAGAATTTCTAGATTTGCCACAACATAGAACTTTAGCAATACCCCCAGTTCCAGATGTTGTGGAAGATGTCTTTATGGAATCCAGTCTATCTCCTGATACTTTACCCCCTGCTCCTAGGAAACCAGACAGGTACTACAGAGTTCCTGACTCTCACAAATTCCTTTGCAAAAATCCTACTGCTGACCCAGAGATCACCTCCCAGGGGCCTAAAGGTATCAAAGCAACTACAGCTAAGAATCCCACCCCTTCGGACAGGGATTCCAAAGCTTTAGACAGATGGGATAAAAAGTATACACCTCTACAACTCTCGCCATTAGGGCATTGAATTGCCAGTTTCACATGCTGAAGTACCAGCAACATATTATGGAACTTATTAAGCAAAAAATAGCTACCTTTACAGACTGTGCAGAAAATAAAGAATTGCAAGAGCTTATGCATTCTGCAAGCCAAGTCAGTAAGCATACTTTGCAATGTGGCTTTGATGCCCTAGAAGCATTTTGCATGGCAGCAGTCACTGGTTCTGTACTGAGAAGGTATGCTTGGCTTAAGGAGCAGACCTTGCCAGACCATGTCAAATCAAAATTACTAGATGCTCCTTTGAACAAGGATAATCTGTTTGGCACCAAAGCAGAAGAGGTTCTTAAAAAGATGGAAGAAAAAGCTAAATCTATGCAGACAGTCAAAGAATTCTTGCAAGTACAGCCTCCTAGATTCAGTAGGCATTGCCCCTTGAAACATTGGTCCTTTCCAGCCCCCTGAAGGCCATCTCATACTAGACCCAGGGGAAACAGACCCCCCCAGACTACAGTCTCTGGGTATGAAGAGATCTAAGCAATGGAGTGCCTCCACTTCAGAAACAGGGAGTGCTAAGCCACCCCCCTTATGGAAAAAATTCACAAAGACTTCTCAACTCCTCTCCTCACCTCTGCTCAACTGCTAGTGCCCGTAGGAGGAAAACTTGCCTATCATACAAAAAATTGGACTTCCATCACCAAAGACCAATGGATCCTCAACATTGTATCCCAGGGGTACAAATTTTACTTCCATTCCCTGTCAACCCCAGAAGGGTTTCCAGATCTACCTCCAAACCAATGGGCAGAGGCACAAAACCAAGTTCAGTCCCTACTCTGCATAAAGGCAATTCAACTTTTTCCTGCAGAACAGATAGGTCAAGGGTTCTATTCCAGGCTTTTCCTGGTACCCTGAAAAGAGGGCAGTTGCTGCCCAATCCTAGATCTCTCCATTCTAAACACATTCCTGGTGGTACTAAAATTCACAAATCTTACCCTTCAGCAGCTGCTTCATATGCTGGCCAAAGATGCCTGGTTAGCCATCCTAGACCTAAAAGAAGCCTATCTGCACATCCCTATCAGGGAATCATGCAGGAAATACTTACGCTTCAGGGCAGGATCTATGCATTATCAGTTCTCTGCACTTCCCTTTGGCTTATCCACTGCTCCCAGAGTATTCACAAAATACCTGGCTCCAGCCATTGCCTACTGCAGATAGAGAAAATTCAAATGTACCCGTACTTGGACGACTGCCTGATTCGGAGGCAGACAGTCAGGAAATGCTGTTGCAGCACCTGACATTTGTAAAGAACCTTCTAACCTCCCTGGGGTACACTATCAGTGAAAAGAAATCAAAACTAGGGGCTTTTGGCAAGGGAGGAGGATTACACTGGCATGCATTTACATTCCACCTAAAACTGCTATAATGGAGCATGAGAAAATTCTGGGAGAAATAATCAGCTTTCAGCAAGGAATATTACTTATAGGTAGAGACTGGAATTTGGTTTGCAACAGTGAAGATGTGTCTGGGAGGTCTAGAAGGGAAAATATAACAAAGGATAGTAGATTTTTGAAGAAATTTATGAAAATGTTTGGCATGGAAGATGTGCATTCAGTACTAGGAGTTCGTAATGAATTTACATATTATTCTTCAAGATACAAAAACTGGGCTAGGCTAGAGATAATGTATATCTTCCAGGAACATGTGCATTTAATTGAAGGTCTTGAAATCCACCCAATAACTGTTTCAGATCATTCACCAGTAATAACTAAAATAAAAAAGCAAGGTAATGAAATAAAAATTAAGCACTGTCTCTTTCCCATCTATTGGTTAAAAAGAGAGAAATTTAAGGAATATATTTTGGAATTAATTCAGGAGCTATTAAGAGAAGATAGAAATTTCTTCTGAAAATATAGCTAGGGAGTGGGATAAAATTAAAGTGGAGTTTAAAACTTGGGTGGAAATAAAGCAAAGGGAGATATGGTTAAGAAGTAACAAGAATTATTTAGAGGGACTGACAAATGTTAAAGTATTGCAAAATAGGGGGAATCTCTCAGAACAAGAAAAGGAGCAACTGCAGAATGCTTAATAGAAAATAAGGGATTACCTCGGTAATATGCACCAATTTAGAAAGATTGCTGTTAAGCAACTGTTTTTTGATAATTCTATAGCACAAAAATTTTTAGCACAACGACTCAAGCAACAGAAAGTGGAAAGGGCTGTCATCAAGCTTAGGGAGCCTATAACAAGGAAGATAACACGAGATCTTGAGACATTATTAGAAATATTTAGGAAATTTTATGAAAGTTTGTATAAAGCACAGCAAAATGGAAATCAAGAAAAGGTACAAATGGAAATGTTTATGGAAGAATTAAATATGCCAAGGTTAGAGGTAGATGAGGCTCAGTAACTAACAGTTGAGATAGGAAGAGATGAGTTAAAAATGGCTATATATAAGCAATCTACAGGAAAGGCCCCAGGAATAGATGGCATTCCTGTGGAAGTTTGAAAGCTACGAGGGAAAAAAACGATAAAGATCTGGAAGGTTTTGTTTAACAGTATTTTAAGAGGAGAAGTACTAGCATCCTGGAAGAAGGCAGTGGTAATGGTAATACCTAAAGAGAGTAATGGTCCATTGGATCCAGCTTCATGCAGGCCCATTTCAGTACTAAACCATGATTATAAAGTGTTTATGTCTGTAATGGCTAAAAGAATTCCAAAAGTGATACCAAAATTGATAGATATGGATCAGTGTGGTTTTGTGGAGGGGAGGCAAACATTTGACAATATTAACAAAACATTAATGATTCAGTGGGAAGCAGAATGTAAGAAAATACCACTTTTATTGCTGGGTCTTGGTGCAGAGAAAGCATTTAACAGAGTAAGCTAGGACTTCATGAGCAGGGCACTGGGCGCATTTGCTTTCACTGATACAATTATAAGGTTGATTAGGAGTATATATGAGGGACTGGAAGTGAAAAATTAAAATGGGTGGTGCCCTCTCTGATAACTTTTGCTTGAGGTGAGGAACCAGGCAGGGTCATCCGCTTTTCCCTTTGTAGTTTGCATTATAGTTAGAACCATTGGCAAAGAAAATAAGGGATTCAGAAATTCAATGATGTAATTCATATGGTAGTCGGGAAAAGCTGGCTGTATTTTAGGTGATATTATTTTATACATGACAAAACCAGAAAGGAACATTACAGTGCTGCGGAATATTTTAAGACAGCTTCAAATCTTCTGGGGATACAAAATTAATGAAGCTAAAACAAAGACCAATTCCCTCCTTTACATCTGCTGAAGTACTAATAGCAAACCTCAAACCCAGTGACTTTACTACCATCACAGTAGTAGCCATATAGATTCCATCAGGGGACAACATCCCCTTAATGGAAAATATATTGTCATATCTCTCCCTAAATTTCCCTATCCTTCTTGGGGACGTAAACATTCATTGGCATAACCTTAATAATCCAAACCCTCCACAACACATAAATATCCATGGATTTACACAACTAATCTCCAAACCTACCCATACTAATAACTCTCATTCTTCAAGCTCCTTGATAGATTGAATACTTGTTTCTACCCCAGCAAATACCATAACCCTGAAACTCTACCTGATGCCCTGAGTGACCACTTACCTGTAAAAGTGCTGCAATACATCTCCCACCTCCCCAAACCACATCGGCTTATCACCTGCTACAAACGTTCAACCTTTAACCCAGACACTTTTAAAACCCTCCTCTCTAGAATTAACTGGAATTTCCTTACTGAGCTCCCATTCAACAAAGCAGTAAATGCCTTCAACGCAACTTTCCTAAATATTTTAAATTCTCTAGCCCCACTGAGAAACGTTTGAGTAAAGGCAAACATTTCACCGTGGCTAACTAAAACCACCCGTACCCTTATGAAATCCAGAGATAGGGCATGGAAAACATGGATACAAACCATACTTCCAGCTGACCTCCTAAAGTATAAAAACTTAGAAATCAGACAAAAAAACGTATCAACAAAGACAAAAACGACTTTTATTATAATCCCCCCAAAAACATTATAATCTGATCCAAAAAAATGCTGGAATCCTATAAATCAAGTACTACACCCAGGTAACCCAACTTCACCAAACCCATGTCCTGACAAGTCACCTGAAGAAATTGCCAATACCTTCAACACCTACTTTATCGAATCCATTTCCAAATGATTTATCCCCAACCTCTCAAACAACACTTCAAACCTTCCCATACACGCTTCAACCAATATCTCAGTAAACTCCTTCTCTGTCAAACCTGTCTCCACTGACTGCATCAGAACTCTACTCTCAAAGCTCAAACCATGCTCTGTATCAGCAGACAATATTCTTTCTTACTTTCTCCAGATTGCTGCACACTCCCTTGCTATGTCTGTATCCATACTAATCAGTCGCTCAATCTCTGAGACTAAAGTTCCTTCTCTCTGGAAACAGTTTTACACTCTTCCGATTCATAAAGGAGGTAACTCCACAGAAATATCTAATTTTAGACCTATCGCTGTCCTCTCCCCGCTCTCCAAAATCCTTGAGAAATGTATACACAAACAAGTTATGCATTATCTCTTACAAGAAAAACTTCTTACTTCAATACAGCATGGCTTCCGTCCCAAGCATAGTACAACCACAGCTCTACTATAATTTCTCAACACCTTAGCCCTAGCTAAAGATGATCGCAAACTCATATCCTGTCTATTCCTTGACTTTTCTAAGGCTTTTGACACTCTCACACACTCTTGCTACTTAGTAAACTTGTAGACCTAAACTTCTCCCCTGATACAGTTGCATGGTTCTCTAGCTATCTCTTTGATAGGCTGCAGTCAGTATGATGGTACTCAGCACTATCTACCCCTCTCTCAGTAAGAACTGCTGTTCCCCTACGGTTCCATTCTTGGACCTTAATATCTTCACCAACTCACTCCACTCCTCTTGTCCTCAGTCTAACATTGTCCAATATGCAGATGACTCTACAGTCATAACTATTGCTAATTCCCCCTTAGAACTCCTAATAAATACCCAGACATCATTGTACTCAGTAGAGACATGGCTTACTAATAATCAGCTCATCCTCAACCCTAAGAAAACAAAATTACTACTCTTTCTACCTAAATCTGCAAACCACATTAAACTTTCCTTCTCCATAAGGTCCCTAAACAATACTCCTATAGAAGTCGAAACTAGCACAAAACTCCTTGACATTACCATTGGCGATCTTCACATTAATAATTGTATAAAAAAAACCCACCCAAAGCTAGGACTACTGTACAGGAACAACAAATTCCTAACTATTGAAGCTAGGATTTCTCTTACCCATGGCTACCTTCTACCATGCTTAACCTGTTGTTCCCATATGCTCACAAATCTGAACCTCCTCCCTACTTACCAAATTAGAATCAACCTACCACAAAATAACTAGATTAACTAGATTTGCAGCTCAACAAACATATAAATCTCACCAGTGTCTCTCCCTAAAATACCTGAACTGTCCCGAACTACCTCACCTGTTCCTACAATCTCAACTCCATATCATACAGTCCATCCTATATCAGCCTGATTTCTGCCCAAGTCTATCTTCTCTCATCTCTTACTACTCCCCTACCAGACATCTCCGAAGCTCAACCCAAGACCTACTAAAAATCCACAAACCCAAATCCAACACAGGGTCCAGCTTTTATAGCTACCATCCCTCTATTGCATGGAGCAAACTCCAACTAGAAATAAGGTCCCTGACTCACCCCAAACAATTTAAGCTAGGAACCGAAGACTACTTTAAAAAACACTGGTCCTGCCATTGTACTCACCCTCCCTGATTGTTACCTGCCTTTTATAGTACAGTCAAACTTACCATTAACTGCTTCATCCTATGCTTCCTATGCAACCTCCAAAACTACTTCTATACTCTGCTCCCTGAAATTCTTATGTAACCTTTTAAGTTTCTGCTACTGTGCATACAAAACCTTATATTTACTCAGCTCTCTTTTTAAACCAAAAATACAACTTATTCTACTTTTTTAACATTCTCCTTTTTGTTTATAGTACTGTTTTATCTGTCAACAATTTACATGTATGTATCTTATGTGTTTTAACTACCAAAATTCTCTATTGCTGTTTTTATTGAAATGTGTGTGTATTGCTGTTTTTATTGCATTGTATATCTTTAGAGCTTTTCTCCCTGGGCCTCCACTGAAAAAGGGCAATAGCTCAGCCGAACACTCCCGGTCAACAAATGTAAAATAAATAAATTATGTATCCACACATGAATTGATCCAGCAATATACATATCTATGGGGATATGATAAAATGAAGTATTTAGGAATATGGATTAGAAATGACTGTGTTGTGGCAGCTAAGGATATGTGGGAAGAGACTGTAAACAGAAGATAATACAAAAATTGAGAAAATGGAAGCTTTGTCATACGAATATGGATACTAAGATACAAGCAATTAAAATATTTTTAGCCCCTTTATTCTTATACATAGGTCAAGCATATTTTTCATCAACCAGAGGAGAAGCTGGGGATAGCAATTAAAAAAAGAGTTGAAGGATTTTATCTGGGGAGGGAAGACAGCAAAGGTCAAGTGGAATAAGCTGATTCCTTCAATAGAAGAAGGTGGACTAGGATTATCCAATTTAAGGGAGTATGTTAGAGCAACACAGTTGAGGCTCCTATACCCAGCACAAGCATAAACTATAATTCAAAGTGGAAAGGAATGATGATGATACAGGGAGGAAGCTCAAGAAATAAGGAGAGATTGGGATTTTGGATGCGGACTCTTCCATACAGAGTATTATATTCATAAAATAGCAGGGAGTATTCTAAGAACTAAACCAGCATGAGAATGGAGAAAAGAGATTCTGCTGATAGGGATGACTGTGGTTAGGGATGCAGATAATAGGCAAGAGGGGGCCGGAATTTATTGGAGAAAACTGGAAAAGGAACCAAGGTATTCGGAACAAATAACTAGAAAGGGAAAGGTAATGGAATGGGAAGAGGCCAAGAATTTATTTGGACTGCAGGTTAGAGACTGCCTTCCCTGTCAAGGACTGATATCAGAGTACAGGCAAAGAGAAAGAAACAAGGTGCGCTTAATTGAAAGACCAGCACCGGTAGAGTTTTTAATAGAATCTAGAACAGACGCTGCTGTTAAAAAAAGAGTAATTAGTTGAGCATATAAAATATTGCATGATAACTATAAGAATTGATCAGAGGAGCTTAGAAAGGATTGAGAAGAGAGATTGGATAAGCAATTCACAAAGAGACAATGGGGGATATATGTGTATCTCCTAAATATGCAACAAAGTCTAGAAGATTTAGGATCTTTGCCTGGAAGTGTTTACATAGGTATTTTTATACCCCAAGTAGACTCCAAAGAAATTTTCCATAGGTGGTTAGCAAATGTTGGTGGTATGATGGGCAGGATAGAGTTGGCTGGGAACATATTTTTGGGAGTGTAGTGAGCTGGCAGACTTTAGGGATTCCCTGCAGATCACTGTGTTGGAGATGTTTGGTGAGCAGATTGGATTGACTGGGGAGATGATTTTTTGAGCTATGATACAAAATTGTAATTGTGTAGACATAGTACAGCCTTGCTTAGTCCAATTATAGTGGCTGCCAAAAAAGCAATTACTACAAAATTGCAGTCAATGTCTGGACCAACTTTATTAGAAGTAGTGAATATAGCAACAGAGATAAAACAACTGGAATTAGGATCTTTAGAAAAGGGAAGGAGCAAACTACATAGGAAAAATGGGAATTGTGGGAGTAATGTATGCAGAGAAGGAACAAGGTTTAAGAGGCAATTTTGAATGAGCCATATGATGCTTAACTGACAATGACTGGATAGATTGTAAGTGATGTATAATGTCTGCAACTACAGTTGTTTGAGTGGTGTCTGTGATGTATAATGTTTGTAGGTGAAGTGGTTTCAGTGTTTGTTTTTCATTTACATAAATGTAGGATTGCCTATGTCATATGTGATCATTTAATAAAGATACTTAGTGGGGAAAAAAGAATACGTGTTAGAAGATTTGTGGTTTGTTTCCTTCTTCATTAATAATTATATTTTGCCCTTTCTGTAATATTTCCTTAATATTGTTAGCCCTTTTATGCACAAATTTTGGTTTGTCACTTATCACACCAGAAAGAACTTCCTGCCCTTTCAGTGCATTCCACTGTCTGTGTCTGAAGATACTTGTAAAGAAAAAACAAAAAGTTCAACATTGTTCATCAGAACACGTGATATCTATAAGAAAATATGATTTTCTTACCTTAGCCAAAGTCAGTCCTGGTACACAGACTACAGTACCTGTAAATCAGGTCATTCAGAATATTCCTGAGGAAGACATGTCAGATGATTCTGACATAGATAGAAGCAGGGATTCATTTCCCTCAGATTGTCAAGCCCAAAACTCGGATGCTAAGAAAACCTGTTCCTCATAACTTCCTTTGGAGGAATTTTTCTTTTTCCCCATATTGATGCTGGCATGAATGAGGTGTTTTTATAGCAACAAAACGATGTTCCCTCTGAACTGAGGAGCAGGAACTAAGTGCCTGAAACAAAATTGTGACTAATGTTATTAATTCACTTACAAACTCTGGCACTTACCTAAGGCAAGTCAACAGATAGTTTTTTTCTTTCAGCTGCTTGGTTTGCTTCTCATGGCTAAACCCGCTTCATTCGCCTTCACTCCATTTGGACTAACTCTGCTTCCCTATCCTGCTTTCAATTCCCACCCATCCCCACTACTCCTACATTTATTCTTAACAAGGCCACATCTACTGGACCTAGTTATTTGATCACCTCCTCTGACGATTAGCAACTCTTTATCTGTCTCTCTATATAACCACCATAGTATCACATCTCCACCTACTAATCGCACCCACTTTCCCCTTTGCAGTACACACAGTCAGCATATCATAAATACATCACATACCCACTAATAACCCCTCCAGCATATCACAATGTTATTCCTACAAACTACTCTCTCACTTTGTTTAGCCCTTTTGCTCACCTCCTATCACAATCAGTTAATTACTAAAATATACACTTCCACCCACCCTTTCCTGTCTCCTCCCTGCACTACTCCTACAAATATTGCCATAGCACCATTCCTCTATAACTGCACCAAGATAGATCTTTTTACATGCAAATGCACACATCAGCCACCCACTCCCCATCTTGTCCAAAATACAGTAGGCTAGCTTCCAAACAACTGCACCCATTCCTACATAAAACACCCCACCTTCAATTAAGTGGGGACATACACTCCAACCAGGCCCTACCCCCATTCAACATGCACCCTATACACCATTGTTTACACACTCCCAAATCACAACTAATCTGCCACTTAATAGGTCCGACCTTCTACTCAACATGAATCTGAAAAGCCTTACAAACAATTTACATAAATTTCATGCTTCCCTCTCCGTATATTCCACAGACATAGCAGTCATAACTGAAACTTGGCTTAAACCCCACATAACTGACAATGAAATTCTAGCCATAGGATGTAACATTCTCAGATTAGACAGAATGCATAAATGTGGTGGAGGTATAGCAATTATCTACAAAAATACACTAAAACCTGAATGTTTAGAACTAAACCCATGACAAACCAAGAACACTGAAATTTTAATCACGTCTCGAAACTAATCCCAAAAAATATATCATAATTATGACAATCTACATCCCACCCAGCAACAACCTATCCATAACAGAAAACTTACTTCATTGGTCATCCTCTACATTTAACAAGGAAACCATAATAATAGGAGACTTCAATGCAGACTGGCTAACCTGTGCCGCAGGCAATCCCTCTAACTTTATAAACCTATACGGTTACACCCAAACAATATTATCCTCAACTAGAATAGACAAATGCACCAATATGCAGTCCATATTTGATTGGATTTTAACCAACAAGCAATCATTGACCTATGTAGCAGGGTGCCTCCCTGGCATCCTCAGCAACCATCTTCCCACCTGTCTCCATAGGCAGCATATCTGTCCTCCTAAAACTGCCTCATACAAACAAGTTCATAACAAAAAATATTTTTCTGCTTGGTCTGTGTCTCGTGGCTCAACCCGCTGTATCACTCCTTCAGCACTGAGACTGGACCCCATTAAAACATCTTCATCTAGATTCTGCAGTACAATACCTTAACAACAACTTCTTAAATGTACTTAACAGTCTAGCATCCACCAGGAACGTTCTGGTTAAATCAGCCTATGCACCATGGTTAACTAAAGACACCAAACAACTACTCAAGCTAAGAGACAAAGCCTGGATGAAATAACAGAACAAGAAAAATCAGCCCTCCTTACACTACTACCAGCAACTAAGAAATAAGTCTAACAAACAAATCAGAAATGATGAAAAATAGTACTACACCAGGATCCAACAAAAACACCAAAATAATCCGCAAAAAGTTTGGGGTGTAGTAAAACAACTTCTACTACCTGGCCAAACCTCAGCTCCTACCCCCTCTCCAACAAATACCACTGATAGCATAACCACCCAGTTTAATACATATTTCACCAACTGTTTATTATCCCTAGTTAGAAACAGCATAAATACACTCCTATCCACTCCTACACAAACAGAAGCAATTACCAACTCATTCAGTCTAAAACCTGTCCAAACCAGCAGCATAAGAAAATTACTCAACCAACTAAAACCCACATCCCTAGCAGCAGATCAGCTGCTGACCAAATATTTCAAACTAGCAGTCAACGCTGTCTCCTTCCCCATCTCACCTCTGATCAATCAGTCTATCACAGAATAATATATTCCCACACTCTGGAAAATTTCCTATATCACCCCCCCCCCCCCGCACAAAGGAGGACCCTCATTTGACCTCACTAACTTCAGGCCTATAGCTATATTGTCTCCACTAGCAAACATCCTAGAAAAATGCATACACGAGTTAGCTTTTAATTCATAACCTACTAACCAACTCGCAAAATGATTTCAGACCCTGTCACAGTACCACAACTGCCTTTATTAGTTTTACCAACACAGGTAACCAACCCAAAACAATGGACAACTAGTTTCCTCCATCTTCCTAGAGATTTCCAATGCATTCGATACAGTTTGTTTGTTTGTCGCTTTCGGCTTTTCCCGGTTAGGGGTCGTCACAGCAGAACTCCGGTCCGCTAATGATTGGCAGTTGATTTTTGCGCACCGGCTTGCCAGGCCTGATGCACAACCTTCAACGAAGGTACGCCCATTCACGCATGTCTCCACGCAGGAGATGCTCTAGCTGAGAATCAAACCGGACAGTGTCTTACTGTGAGGCGACAATGCTACCGCAGCACCACAATACAGTGTCACACCAAAAACCCCTAGGTGAACTCTCATCCCTAAACCCAAACCACACAGTTCTCTTATGGTTTTGCAACTAGCTATCTAAACAACAGCAAGCGGTCAGATGGCAAGGGAATCTATCCTCTCTATTACCAGTCATAATAAGTGTCCCGCAAGGGTCAGTTCTAGGGCCAGCCCACTTGAATGCTTTCATCAACAAACTCCACATTGCTACTAAACTCACCATTATTATTCAGTACTCAGATGATTCTACACTCATCTGTGCAGCCCCCTCCCTTCCACAACTCCAAGAAATAATCCAACAGTCATTCTCAGCCATTGAGTCTCCAACTATCAACTCATTCTCAATCCTAGTAAAACTAAACTAATGCTCTTTTCCAGTAACAAAACCACTGATCTCACATCTTCCTTTCTTATCTGTTATGCAAACAATACAAAAATTGAACCCATCTCTCACACCAAAATGCTTGGAGTTACCATTGATAACATATTGAGGTTTGACAAACACGCAAGGCTAGTCATTAAAAAGACCCATAAAAAATTGGCTCCCTTTATAGGGTTAAACCATTCATCACCAGCTCTACCAGACAAATTATTGCCAGGATCCACCTACTTTCTACCTTACTGTACGCCTCAACCATCTTCACCAATCTTAAGAAAACTGACCTAGCTAAAATTGAAGCCTGATATAGTAAAATTACCAGATTTGCCACAAACTCACCATACAGATCACACCACCGTGCTGCCCTTCGGCAGTTAAACTGGCTAGAACTACCCAACCTTCTATCCTTCTATCAACTGACAACCGTTCATACCATAGTATACCAACCTGACAAATGCTCAGCATTACAAAATGTTCTAAATCCCTACTCCATTGCTAGATCCCTAAGATCTTCCGACAGATTCCTTTTAAAAGTCACAAAGTCTAACAACATTTTTAGGGATTCTGTTTACTCGAATCACACATTGAAGAATTGGAATAACAGTCCTCAACATATTAATTGTATTAATATTCCTCAATATATTCGAAATACCAATAACCCATCCAAATTTAAGCAACATCTCAAAGTACGCTTAACTGATAACTGGCTCATGCACAGCCCCAGGCTGATGGTAGCATCAATTCTACTAACTCTGTTCTATATATACCCATTTCTTCTCTGTTCAGTAACCTCTCTCTTACTCTTATTATTCCCTGCAAAATGTACCTCAGTTTCATCTAGCTAGCTTCTGTTCTCTTACTTACTGTCCACTGTACATATGATCATACACCAATTGTAACTGATGTATCCTAGTATATATTGCACATTGTTTTTCTGTATGCATTATTTGCCTACTCTGTATAGTCATTATAATAAATGTGTGCTTGTTAATTTGTAATATGGAGCTTTTCTCCCCAGGGCTCCAATGAAAAAGACTACCAGTCCAGTCAGACTTCCCTGATAAACAAATGTCAAATAAGTAAATTACAAGTAGATTTGCCTCATTCTTCTCCTGTTCTTCCTTCAGAATTCAGAAGGACTCTCCAAAATAGTTGTGTTGAACCCCTTTTGGCCCAGGCAGCTTTGATTCTCCTTCTTATGGAATTGGACAAGAGCAGTTACCACAAGCATCCTTGCAAACTGGACCTATTCAAAAAAAATACAGAGGAGAGTTCGATGCACCCAGTCTCAAATATCTTCAGCTGACTACTTGGATGATTCATTTCTAATCCCTCATTCATGACCAAGATTGTTTCAGAGTGTACTTTTAATCAGGCCATTAATCTCCCAGTATTCTGTCATGATCCTGAGGATTAGAGAGAAAATATTCTACATACTCTGGACTTGCATAGGCAGCTCATCTTTACAGAAATAAATCTTTTAGAAAAGCTGATCAGCTATTTATTTGTTATGTTGGGACCAAGAACAAACCATATCAAAATGGTTATCATTGGCTACTGTATTTTGTTATGCCCACTCTGATAAACTAATTCCAAGCAGTATCATTTTACAAGGGCCTTGCCTTCTAAAATGCCATATTGGAAAGGGGTGGGTCTGGATTCATTCTTGAGGTAACTGTACATATCTTTATAAGGTACTACAAACTGGATTATTTCTCTAGAATCAGAACTATCTTTGCTAGAACCATTCTCTAGGGGCTTCTGGATCCATGTCCTTCCTCCCCCCAAGATGCATGGGCTTTGATAGTCAACCTATATAGCTAAACAGCTACTGCGGCAGTGAAAATGATGAATGTAATACAGTTGTGCAAGCTGCACTTACCCTTAACAGTAGATGTTCAAATTCCTCACTGCTGCAGTATCAGAACTTTTGGAAACTGGCTGGTGGTTGTGTCTTGGGCAAGGCACAACTCTTATAACCTAAAGGCTACTGCACCATTGAAGAATTAGAACATGTACTGAAATGGATAACTGCAACTTGCACAACTGTACTTCACTTGCTACAGTTCGGTGGCAGTCTGTTTTATCCTACAATTTTTCAATTTTATGTGGAAGCCAAGCAAAAATAAAGGATTATTTTCCTATGCCTTTATTGAAAAGTGGGTCCCTGAGGATAAGTGGCTGTGTTTTAGCTTCACCCCCGCCCTGCTCCACCTTAGTAATATGTGCTAACCCTAACGTGCATCTTAACTTTAAAAAAAGCCTGTCCCATAACACTGCCACTAAACAAGACAGCTCAGACACACACATACACACGCAGAAAATCTGCTCCCTAACCTACCCCTATCCCTAAACACTCACAACCGCACACCAACACAACACACTTAATCTAAACCTTATCTAACCCTTGCCATAACCCTAACCCTCACACATTCACACAAACACACATACACAATGTACATCCCATTTACCTTTTTCTGAAGTGCAAATATTCGACTTAACAAACAACCCTGCACTTCCAGGTGTCGACCAAACACATGACACTCACATGTGTATGTATATGTATGTGTGTGTGTGTGTGTGTGTGTGTGTGTATATATATATATATATATATATATATATTTATATTTATATATTTTTTTTTTTTTTTTTTTTTTTTTGGTGTAGTGATTGTAAACTTTAAATATTTTAAGATGGAGTTGCAAATTTTCTGTGTTGAAACAGTTCTTTGGATTATGTATGGAGATCAGAAAATACAACAGGATATGCAGTGTCCACAAAACCAAGGTTCTTCAAGAAATAAATCAAAATCAGCCAGTCTGCACCACAGAATTTATTTAGCGCTTTCGTCTTGGTAAATACCAAGACTTCATCAGAATAAAAAAACACACCAAGCAAGAGCTTAAATATACTTGATCAGTTAACCACTTAATCTGTTCAATAATTAGAAAAAAGTATGTTCTTTTAAAAAGACAGACCTCATTTTATACAATAAATTCATCTGGTCAAAGCCCTGTACTTTAAAACTGGGGCTATAGACAAGGTTTCATTAAGACCAGGTTCAAGGAATGAACAAAGTAAAAATTGCCATTTTAATTCACATAATTAAGTATCCAATTCCCACCAACCCTCTCTTGAAGATCTATGTACAACTTCTAAAATACTAAATCTGAACTTTTTAAATTCTGCACATTCCAATGAGTGTCTAAACAAAGCATTTTTGTCATTTTATGCAGGATTGCATAAACATGTTCATAAATATATTTACAAAGCTGTCTCTCTGTTTTCCCTACATAAAAATGTTTACATGAATCACATACAGCCAAGTAAACTAAACCTTTTGTTGTGCAATTCCCTGGTTTAAAGACCACCGGGTGAGCCCTGTTTGGTAAACAGATTATTTTTTCATCCAAAATATATTTGCAGTATGAGCAACAACCAAATGTATTAGTTCCTTTCTCAAATGGATTATGTAAAATTATGTTATGCTCAAATATTTCAGATTCTTACCCATTTTGTTCACAAATTTTGGCTCTTCCCCAAAAATTTTAAATAAATCAGGGATACTCCTAAAAATAGTCCAGTATTTTAGCATTATAGCTTTAACTTCTTTGAAACCTTCACCAAATGGAAACACCGTACTACTTGTAAACTGCTGATTCAAAGTGTCCAAAGCGGTCCCTGCTGAATTGACACCCATACCCAAAATGGGTTTAAATTTCGTACCCCAAGCTGGTACCACCTCTTTGCTCACTTTACTAATAAGATCTATGGGGTACCCTCTCTCCAGAAATAATTCTATAATAAATAGAACCTCCTTCTTCAGTAAGTCCCAGTTAGAACACATTCTCATAGCCCTCACTAGCTGGCCTTTGAAAATATTTTTTCTAGTTTTGAAGGGATGTTGACTATTGTAGTTCAAATAATAATTAGAAAACGTCTCTTTTCTAAAAATAGTGGAGCAAAATTTCTGTGCTACCATGTCTTTGCTCAGCCTTACATCTAAGAAGTCGATACTAATATTAAAATTTTTATTAGTGAATGTAAGGAATGAATGTAACTTGTTTAAATGGGTAGCCAAGTCTGTGTGGGCTGAAATAGGTTCTTTCCAAAGAATAAAAATATCATCTAAAAGCAAAGATATAAACTCCATCTTTCATTAAATTCTAATGGAAAGCCATACTTATGTTCCCAAGCATACATAACCACATTTGCGTAAATGGGAGCACAACTGGCCCCCATTGCTACACCCTGTATCTGCTTAAAGTAGCTACCCTCAAACATAAAAAAATTGTTATCCAAAATCATTTCCATAACACTTACAGCAAAATTCATCATAGTACTATTTAAATCTGATAGGTCCAGCATAGCCTCCAAAAATAATTCAAGTCCCTCTTTGTGAGGGATGCTAGTAAAAAGGCCAACTACATCCATTGTTGTAAAGGAAACTTCTGGGAAAAATAATTCTTCCTTTAATCTAGACAGGTAGTCCCATGAATCTTTCAGTATATAATTGATCTTAACCACAAGTGGTTTGAGCAGTATGTCTATAAACACATCTAAGGGGTAGGTAGAACTGCCTTTAGATGTGATAATCACTTTATAGGGTGGATTGATTATGTCCTTATGGACCTTTGGTATTCCAAACGCTTGTGGGATGATGGGATGCTCAGTTTTAAGAAACTCATACAGTTCTTCTGAAATGATGCCCTGCAAAAGAGAGTCCTCCAAAAAAAGTTGGACCTTCCTATGGGCAATCATAACTTCATTATATGAAACTTCCATATACCTGGTGGTATAATAGGTAGGTACTAGGCTATTGGCCCAAGGGCCTATGTAAGCCTAGCCAACAAGGTTCCCTGGGTTACGCCACCCAAGAAAGTTAATTTCCTGTGCCCCTGCCAAGCAGAGCCAAAGAAGTGATCCCTGGGGTGTATTTCCTATTTTCCATCCACTCATCAAGATTTTTCTTGAAGAGTGCTAATGAGGAACTTTGCTTGACATAGATGAGTAGCTTGTTCCAGAGTATAGGAAGTCTCTGGGACAAGAATCTATCCCTCCAGCATATTCTGTTTATTGTTGTGACAAGGTTTAGGTCCTTAGAGCGTGTAGCTTGGAGGGATTGGGATTTCTTTAGGTGTAGCATGTCCAGCAGCTCTGGGTTTAACATAGTTTTATATGTTAAGCAGAGATCTCTTTGGAGTAGGTGATATGCTACAAAGTAAAGCTGGAGTTTTTTGAGATGGTCAGTGTAGGGAATCGGTTTAAGGCCAGTAATCCTCTTTGTGAGGTACTTCTGTGGCCTTTCCAGCTGGTCCAGATGTTTTGTGAGGTACATTCCAGAATGGGCGTTGTACTCTATAATGGCTCTAAAGAGTGCCGAGTAGAGGGGAACAGTGACTTCTTTTTTCCTGGATGAGAACCCTTTTGTGATGAGGTGTGCCACATAGAAGGATTTCCTGACTACTGTGGCGATGTGATTACAAAAGGAGAGACTACTGTCCACTTGGGTCCCAATGCCTCTTATCACACATTCAGCATTAAATAGATTGCCGTTTATGTGGTAGTTCATGGGTACAGAGTTTTTATCAAAGGGGATGACAATGCACTTTTTGGCATTGAGCTTGAGGCCATGCCTCTGACACCAGACATCTGTCTCAGTGAGGCCCTTCTGTAGGATGTCCACATCATTTGGGGACTCAACTATGGTTCCTAGTTTGCAGTCATCTGCGAACTTCATTAGCCAGAGGCTTTCTGTGTTAGCTTGTACTTCAGAGAAGTAGATACCAAACAGGAGAGGTCCCAGGACTGAACCCTGTGGTACTCCACTTGTCACTGGTTTGTAGTCAGATTTGGAGTCTGCAACTTTTACAGCGTGGATTCTGTCAGTGAGCCAGTTGGCAACCCATCTTGTGACATAGGGATTTGTACCTAGTTTAGTGAGTTTAGCTATAATTCCAGAATGGAGGATGGTGTTGAAAGCCTTGGCGAGGTCAAGATAGGCCGTGTGAACCACCTTACCCTCATCTACGGCTTTGGTGACTGCCTCAAACAAGTCAATCAGGTTCAGAAGGCATGATCTGCCTTTCACAAACCCGAATTGGGTGGGGTCCAGAGTTTAGAGGTTACCAATGTCTTTGAGTTCCATGATGATACGTTCCATGGCCTTGCAGACCAGGCTCGTCAGGCTAATAGGGCGATAGTTCCCAGGATAAGTGGTGGCTCCCCCTTTGTGGAGTGGGATAACTGTTGCTGTGCATCATTCAGTGGGCACAAGACCTGACATGAGACTATGATTGAACATGGTGCTTAGGTGGGGAGCCAGTTCGTTCTGAAGTTCATGTAAAACACAGCCTGGGATGTTGTCCGGTCCCATGGATGCTGTGTTTATGGTTTTAGAGATTGCTGCACTCATGTAAGTGCTTATAGAGTGCATTTGTGTAAGATTCAGCAGTAGTAACTATATTGTCCATATGCGTGGGTGTCATGAAGTTCACCACTTCTGTCTTAAGAAGCATGAAGTTGGCTTTGGAGAAATTTTTTACCATGGTTTCCTTAATGGTGGGTGGGGTTGGGATGCGAATATCTAGGGTGAATAGCTTATGGTCGGATCTGACCAACAAGGAGTTGACTTCAAGTGTGAAACATCGGTTACTCGTGTTGGTAATGACTAGGTCTGGGATATTGTTGCCCCTGGTGGGGGTGTGGATAAGTTGATCCAGGGCACTGGAATTTATGAATTCCAGAAAGCGTTGAGCGAAGGAGTTGGTACATAAGTAGTTTTCCCAGTTAATTGTGGGGTACTTGAAATCGCCCATTATTAGGGTGTTTGGTTGAATCCTAATATTTTCCAGTATGTCAAGAAAAGAGGAGCGGGAATCCTGGGGCATGGTGGGGGATCTGTAGCAAGCTACAATTTGGATTGCAGTTTTGCCCAGAGTTAGTTGCACTTGGATAACCTCGGATGCATTATGGTGCGTAACTAGCCTGGAGGTGTGGATATCCTTAATGAATATGAACATACCTCCGCCTTTGGTGTTCTGGTCCAGGTTAGATGGCCAAAAATTGTGGTATGAGTTATAGCCTGGCAATGCAGGGTTGCTCTCTAGAGCCTTGAACCAGGTCTCAGTCACTGCACAGATATAAATGTTCTCCATTTTAAGGAGTGCCTCGAGTGAGTGCATTTTGAGATTTAGACTTCTAGCATTGAGTAACATTACCCTCAGTTTTTGCTTGCCTGTTCCGGTTACTGTGGTGAATTTGTTATTTGAACCTTGCCTAAAAAGGCACTATAGGAGCGGCAAGAACCTTAGCCAGTATCCGTAATCCCAGGGGCGACAAGTGCAGGCCATCTGTGGCAAAGCATCATGGTGTGTCGACCATGTCGTCCCAGGCAGACAGATACTGGATCCACTTAGAATGACACCAGAAGCTTAGCCAATTGTTGAAGTCAGTCATTTTGTCCTTGTACTGCGGTATCATTCTGGGCGATGGCAGGTCATACCTGCCTGGACTACAAGATCTGAGAGCTCTTCCATGTCTGTTTTCATGTAGCCCAGGGAGGTACATCTCAGGTCGTTCACACCAACATGGACAATGACAGAGTCATATTTGTTCTTGTTGTGGAGTGACCTGAGTTCAAGAGGCAGCTGACAGTAACCTTCTCCTTGTTTAGCCTGGTGAGTGGGACATCTTTGTGCCTGACTATAGAGTCACCTATGACTAGTGTGTTGGGTACGTTGGTTTGTCTTATGGGCTGCGGTTTATTGGCACACTGAGTCTGTGGGCTCTGTGTCATTTAGGTTGGGTTGGGGGGGTGGAGGTTGCTTGTGTTTCTGCTTTGGAGGGCTCTGTTGCTTGAGCAGATTATTATTGAGAGCCTCTGCGAATGTTTTTGTGTTTCTATGTGTGGATTTTAGTGGTGTAGGTTTAGTGAGACTATGTGATGAGTGTGGTGTGGTGCACGTATTTACCTTCTCCTCTTGACTGTGAAGTTCAGTCTTGGTTGGAGAGAACTTTACCTCCAGTTTGGCTAGATAAGTGCATCTCTCACAGGTTGTGGTGTTGGGTGGTAGGAGGAGAGGGTTGTCTGTGTACATGAGGCAATTGCTGCATTGCCCCAAGATGCCCAGATTCATCAGGTAGACAGGAGAGAACACTGGGAGCTGACCCTTGGACATGCCTGAATAAAAAACTACTTCCTCTAGACAATTGAGGAAAGTGAGTATAAGAGCTGTTTTACTCTAAGCAAGTGAGGAAAGTAAGTGCAAAAACTGTTTTCCTCTAGGTAAAAGGAAGGTAGAGTGCTGTAGTAATTTGTAGCTTATTTAGTGTTAACAACAAGTTCTGAACAAATGCTGAGCACAAATAAGCAAATTCAAGTGCTAAAACTAAGAATCTGTACCTGGATCTTGTGGTAGATAGGCTACCTAGTGCTTACCACTCCCACTGAAAATCTAGAATGCTTCCCTCCAACACAGAAAGGCTTGGGGGGCTCAGAAGCTTATAAACAGTCCTGGTTACAGCAAATCTGTATCTGGACTAGACTAGTTACAGGAAAGGTGGGAAACAAGCGCAAACGTGGGCTTTTAAACCAGAAAGTTGAAAGAGATGGAAAAACTGCCCAAATGGCCAATAAAGTACAATTTCTGAGCCAGAAACCACTCTTGTGGTAGATAAGCTAACTAGTGCTTACCACTCCCACTGATAAGCTAGAAGGCTTCCCTCCAACACATAAAGGCTTGGGGGGCAAAGAAGCTTACAAACAGTTCTGGATACAGAAAATCTGTATCTGGACTAGACTAGTTACAGGAAAGAATAAAAGAACAATGCACCAAGGTAGCACACAATAGCGTCTTTAATAAAATAAACAAAAGAAAATAGTGGTAAGCGCTTTCGCAACACTCAGTTGCTTCTTCAGACAAAATGTTAAAACAGCTCATTTCTTAAATACTCTTGAAACCAATTAGCATAATTAGTGATGTCATACCTGAAGGAGCATTTAAAGGCACAGACAAAAACAAACATAAATCAGATAAAATATATAACATAAGCTTCTACTAAGCATAAAAAATCTTTTTAAAAAATCAATTATGTAAAATTCATTCATAAGTAAGAGGCAATAAATATTATGCTTAAAATTATTTGTGTTTAAGGCCTGGCTTTCAAAAAGGGACCAGAGATGTGGTACCATTAAGACCTGGATATTTGTCTGCATTAAGTTTCATTATCCATTTTTGTTCACAACCTTCAGTAATATTTTCTATATCCCCTCCTCTCAAATTTTTATGTATATGTTGTAAGACAAAAAACTGGAAGGAATGTGAGGGATCAGTGTTCATGACATGATTAGCTAATGCATTTGTATGTTTTCTATTCCTGATATCACGAAGATATTCCAAAATTCTATCTTTAAAAGATCTATTAGTCTTGCCAACATAGAAAACAGGACATCTCTTGCAGAAACCATAATAAACCACATCAGTACTTTTACAATCAGCATATGTATGGGAATACAGATGGAACTGTTTTGTTGGATGAGTATATGTATTTGTGCTATAAATGTAAGGACATGCACTACACGACCTGCATGGATAGGTACCCTGACGTGTGGAAAGAGAAATTGGCTTGTGTGTCTTTCTATTACAAAGATGTTGTTTGAGTGATTTATTATTCCTAAAGCTAAACTGTGGAATGCTAGTGGTAATAGCATTTAGATTAGGTACTTCTTGCAAAAGGTGCCAGTGTTTCTTAACAACATCAGTATATTGGTTTATGTTTCTGGCAAACTGAAACACTACTCTAAACTCATTAATAGGCAAGGTACCATTGCTATTAGTAGCAGGATTATCCATGGCTGGATTAAAATAGGGTCTGCATTTTGTGTGCCTCAATTTCCAGGCATCAGAGACTGTTTTATCAATCTCAGTAGTATTATAGCCTCTTTGGAGAAAATCACATTTGAGATTACTAAGTGCTGCATGTGCATCCTCATCATTGTTGTGTAATCTCAGGGTCCTGAATACTTGCCCTTTTAATACATTTCTTGGAATATGTCTGGGGTGCATGCTTGTTTTATGCAGGTATGTATTTTTTCTAGTAGGTTTGTGGTAAACCTGACTCCTTAGATTATTTAGATCAGATTTAGTCAAATGTACATCAAGAAAATCAATATTTTCAGCAGAGATCTGATATGAAAATCTTAAAAAATCAGTAGTAGTATGTAAGTAAGTCACAAAGGATGCAAAATTCAAACCATCACCTTTCCATAACATAAAGACGTCATCCACAAACCGTACATATCATAATACATGTTCTATAAAGGGATATAAATAGAAAACATACAAATGCATTAGCTAATCATGTCATGAACACTGATCCCTCACATTCCTTCCAGTTTTTTGTCTTACAACAGATACATAAAAATTTGAGAGGAGGGGATATAGAAAATATTACTGAAGGTTGTGAACAAAAATGGATAATGAAACTTAATGCAGACAAATATCCAGGTCTTAATGGTACCACATCTCTGGTCCCTTTTTTGAAAGCCAGACGCCTTAAACACAAATAATTTTAAGCATAATATTTATTGCCTCGTACTTATAAATGAATTTTACATAATTGATTTTTTAAAAAGATTTTTTATGCTTAGTAGAAGCTTATGTTATGGATTTTATCTGATTTATGTTTAGTTTTTGTCTGTGCCTTTAAATGCTCATTCAGGTATGACATCACTAATTATGCTAATTGGTTTCAAGAGTATTTAAGAAATGAGCTGTTTTAACATTTTGTCTGAAGAAGCAACTGAGTGTTGCAAAAGCGCTTACCACTGTTTTCTTTTGTTTATTTTATTAAAGACGCTATTGTGTGCTACCTTGGTGCATTGTTCTTTTGTTCTTACTTCATGTTTTTATGCACCTTGGTTTTACCTACAGCTGTTTTTGTTTGATAGTACTATTTGTTTTTTATTCGGCTTAAGGGCACATGCATCCATGGAGGATATGTCTACTGGAAATACTTCAGGATTACCTACCAATGGTTACCACCAGCGTTTCTTAAGAATTTTGGATGTACCAGTAAATCCACTTCTGAATGTGGATATACATGTAAATCAGCAAGAAAATATCAACCCTCAACATTTACCTGAATTTCTTGCTCAGTATAAGAACTTGGAAAACTTGATGTACAAGTATAAGAGGCTGCAGTGGCAGCGCTTACATCTACAAGCCTCATTAGAATCTGAGATTATCCCTCATGGACTTAGAGTTCTAAACATGCCTACTTATGGGGATGCTTATCCAGTTCTTTTACGCAAATGGCAGGAACTGAATCTACAATTTAGTTCAAAATACATGGAACTACTACTGGACTTTTTTTCCCATATTGAACTTGAACTTAAGCAAGAGATTATTGCTTTGGAATCAAAGATTAATGAAAACGTTCCTAATGACATTACATTTAATAAAATGAGTGAACTTCAGGAGAGCATTATTATATATGAGAAAAGACTTCAAAATACTAAACTCTCCAAACTAAATAGAGATAAACGTGATTTTGCTAGCAACAATGTTTTTTCTTGGCCCAGAGAGAACATAAGCAGACAGCTTCAGGGCATTTCTGCTTCAAATGCATTAGATACTTCAAAAAATGCACGCTCTACCACTTTAAGTGAGTGCAGTCGACCTGAGACTGTTACTGATAGCACTTCCGGTTCTACGCATACAGAGCTACCTGGTACACAAGCTAACTTGAATATTGCTCCTGTAGCTTTTGTTTCACAGCCTTTAGTGGCTGAATCTATTGAAACGATCAATTTACACCAAAATAAAGCTAACACAGGAGCCATTCCTTAAAAAACATGCCTTTTGCCATCCTCGACAATATCGCAGGCTCATATGACATCCACAACAGCTGGCCAAGATATTCGCGCATCCAGGAGCACTGACAGTGTTTTTTTAGACACCAACAACAAAAACGACTTCTCCCTGAAGGCACATCTACCATTCAGGAATCGTACAAGAAGCCAGAACTACAAGGGACACTTATCTAGGATAAATCAAACAGAAAGGACCATACAGTCACCGAAAAGGAGACGAACATAAATACAGGTCTTGTTGTTAATATTTCTTCATTTAAACTGAGTGATGATCAGATAAATTTGCTTAGCAAAGGCCTGTCTTTTATACCAGCGAAAAAGGCTGATTTAACAGAAATGATTAAGGACTTAAAGTTGTTGGGAAGAAATTTAGCCTTAAAATCTTTGTTTCCTAACAACACAGTGAATGTAAATAATATATACAAACACCCTAGCAGTTTTATTCCAAATATTCCACCTAGTATTCAGAGGTTTACTGATATGTGTGAGATGGCTTTTAGAGATATAAATGAGCAAGATTTCAGTAATTATCATTTCAGCAATTTAACTGTTGATGAGCAAAGAGCATTGTATGAACTGAAGAACTTACACTTCCTGGTTATTAAACAGGCTGACAAGGGAGGTGGTGTTGTTCTCTTAGACAAACAGTTATATATACAGCAAATGCATAAATTATTATTAAATAATGATACATATCTACCTATCTCTAAAATCACAGTTAATGCCATTATTGATAAAATTTCATTTTTACTTTTTGATTTACTTATTACAGGATTAATAGATGAGTCATTGTTTAAATATTTTAATGTTTTAAAACCAATTGTCCCTAAAATTTATGGCTTACCGAAGATCCATAAAGACCTGACTTTACCACCTATGCGACCTATAGTGTCTGGGGCCGGTTGGTGTACCGAGCCCCTTTCGATTTTTGTTGAGGACACTTTACATGGTCTGCTGGATAACTGTCATACCATTTTAAGAGACACCAAGATGTTTCTCAAAAGATTACATAACAGAATGGCCAGTATTGAAATAGATATGGACTTTGTATTGATTACTATGGATATAGAGTCTTTGTTCACCAGCATTCCCAACTTATGGGGTATTGAGATGATTAGAGAATTTCTTACAACTAACAGGTGTTTTATGAACAATAAAGTTCAATTAATATGTAACTTGCTAGAAATCATGTTGGAAAATAATGTTATGACATTTCAGGAACAGTTCTTTTTGCAAAAGGTTGGTGTGGCCATGGGTACCCCCTGTGACAATAGCTACGCCAACCTAGCTTTAGTTTGTTGGGAAGAAACAATTGTTCTTTCCAGCCAAAATCCCTTTATAGAACTTGTATTATGGTATGTACGGTTTGTGGATGACATTTTTATGTTATGGAAAGGTGATGGTTTGAATTTTGCATCCTTTGTGACTTACTTACATACTACTACTGATTTTTTAAGATTTTCATATCAGATCTCTGCTGAAAATATCGATTTTCTTGATGTACATTTGACTAAATCTGATCTAAATAATCTAAGGAGTCAAGTTTACCACAAACCTACTAGAAAAAATACATACCTGCATAAAACAAGCATGCACCCCAGACATATTCCAAGAAATGTATTAAAAGGGCAAGTATTCAGATCCCTGAGATTACACAACAATGATGAGGATGCACATGCAGCACTTAGTAATCTCAAATGTGATTTTCTCCAAAGAGGCTATAATACTACTGAGATTGATAAAACAGTCTCTGATGCCTGGAAATTGAGGCACACAAAATGCAGACCCTATTTTAATCCAGCCATGGATAATCCTGCTACTAATAGCAATGGTACCTTGCCTATTAATGAGTTTAGAGTAGTGTTTCAGTTTGCCAGCAACATAAACCAATATATTGATGTTGTTAAGAAACACTGGCACCTTTTGCAAGAAGTACCTAATCTAAATGCTATTACCACTAGCATTCCACAGTTTAGCTTTAGGAATAATAAATCACTCAAACAGCATCTTTGTAATAGAGAGACATACAAGTCAAATTCTCTTTCCACACGTCAGGGTACCTATCCATGCAGGTCATGTAGTGCATGTCCTTACATTTATAGCACAAATACATATACTCATCCAACAAAACAGTTCCATATGTATTCCCATACATATGCTGATTGTAAAAGTACTGATGTGGTTTATTATGGTTTCTGCAAGAGATGTCCTGTTTTCTATGTTGGCAAGACTAATAGATCTTTTAAAGATAGAATTTTGGAATATCTTCGTGATATCAGAAATAGAAAACATACAAATGCATTAGCTAATCATGTCATGAACACTGATCCCTCACATTCCTTCCAGTTTTTTGTCTTACAACAGATACATAAAAATTTGAGAGGAGGGGATATAGAAAATATTACTGAAGGTTGTGAACAAAAGTGGATAATGAAACTTAATGCAGACAAATATCCAGGTCTTAATGGTACCACATCTCTGGTCCCTTTTTTGAAAGCCAGACGCCTTAAACACAAATAATTTTAAGCATAATATTTATTGCCGCTTACTTATGAATGAATTTTACATAACTGATTTTTTAAAAAGATTTTTTATGCTTAGTAGAAGCTTATGTTATGTATTTTATCTGATTTATGTTTAGTTTTTGTCTGTGCCTTTAAATGCTCCTTCAGGTATGACATCACTAATTATGCTAATTGGTTTCAAGAGTATTTAAGAAATGAGCTGTTTTAACATTTTGCCTGAAGAAGCAACTGAGTGTTGCGAAAGCGCTTACCACTGTTTTCTTTTGTTTATTTTATTAAAGACGTTATTGTGTGCTACCTTGGTGCATTGTTCTTTTGTTCTTACTTCATGTTTTTATGCACCTTGGTTTTACCTACAGCCTTTTTTGTTTGATAGTACTAGTTACAGGAAAGGCAGGAAACAAGCTTAGAATTTTTTTTTGGAAAGTGGAAAGGGAGAAAGGAGAAACAGAAGATAATTCAAAATTAAGGACCTAAGTGGCTTGCCCCTCACAAATGTTCTTTCTGTATTATGTAGAATGAGCTAGTGACACTAGACCAGAATAGAGCTAGGATAGAGCTGAACAGATGGGACTGGTAGGAGTGTCTGAAGTCAAAATATGATCTCACTGTACTCGTTTGAGTGAGAAAATGAGGTGGACCCAGGCGGAGTGTTGAAACACAAATTTACAGGAGGGGCAGGCAATTCCAAAGCCTCCAAGATTAATACCAGAACAAGAACATGGAGGGCGGGCAGGAAACTAACTGTAGAGACAGAGAGAGACCACAGTATTCTATGAAACAATTAAATAGAAAAATAAATAACTGCAGAGAGAGACAGACCACAATATTCAATGAAACAATTTGCAGTACAATCTTTAACACTGCAAGTTTATACTTAACTCAGCTAGTAATGCAGTTGATTGTAGGTATGTAACAGTAGCCAAACAACTCAGATATTGAGCAGTAATAAATTCAAAGATATGTGACTAACACTTATAAATACAGAGAAACCCCTCTATGCTAAGAGTTTAACACTGAATATCAATGAAATTAAACACAATACCCCCCAGTTACTGCAGAGACAAAGAGAGAGACCACAGTATTCTATGAAACAATTAAATAGAAAAATAAATAACTGCAGAGAGAGAGACAGACCACAATATTCAATGAAAGAATTAAATAGACAGACAAATAAAATGCAGTACAATCTTTAACACTGCAAGTTTGTACTTAACTCAGCTAGTAATGCATTTGATTGTAGGTACGTCACAGAAGCCAAACAACTCGGATATTAAGCAGCAATCATAAAAAAATGTCCATCATGTTTGCAGTGTACTCAATATTCTCCACTAACACCATCCCTCCCACTTTATCAGGTTTCATTACCCTAATAGAGTCATCACATCTAATTTGTTTTAACAATGCCATCTCCTGTCTTATCAAGTTGAAATGTTTTTTTTTCTTATGTGAGCTTAAGAATGAGTGAGTGTCCCTTAAACACAAGTTTTCATAAGTAGCAACAATGGGAGCAGCAGGAAGGTTGAATGTACTTTTAAGTTGGAAAACTTCACTATTGTCATTTGTCTGTCTCAGAGCTCCTCCATTATTATAGAACAAGGATTGCAACCCCAGTTTCCTCAAATGCAATTTAATCTCAGTCATTGTTTCTGGCAAACTAATGACGGAACTAGGTATAAATTTAAGGCTTTTATTAAAAAGAGAAAAATGCTCCTGGTTAATTTCTAAATGGGTATAATTGAAAATATTGAAGCCTTGCAAATTCAATATTGTCCCATCATTCAACACTTTGATATTTCCTTGGGAATTGTTATTAACAACCACCCTTCTCTTAACTAAGCATTCATTGTCTGAAATCAATTCCTGTACCTCGCCCATTGCTGTCTCCTGGAGTGGTTCCAAGTACCCTGAGGTGCTGGCGTGAAATGAAAAGAATTAAAGTTGTTTGCATTGTCATTTCTTTGTCTGTTGCAGTTCCCTATACTTTCTGATCTCCTAAGGGGTGCCTGCTCAGAAAATTCCTGTTCTTTACTATGTGCTGTATCAAATACATCAGTATTCTCTGTCTCTACTACTTTCCCCTTACCTTCCACATATTCTCTCCTGTTATTGTCTGTTAAACCAGAAAACTGGTTATAAACTTTAGGCATAGGATAGGCCATGCCTTTCTTATATTCATCGTTATCTCTATTAAGTTTTTTTCTTTTCCTATCCATGTTAACAGCCACTTGTCACTCAATACGGTTAAACAAATATGATAACATAACTTAATAGAGATAACGAAGAATATAAGAAAGGCACAGCCTATCCTATGCCTAAAGTTATGCAGATATGGTTATGTATGCTTGGGAACATAAGTATGGCTTTTCATTGGAATTTAATGAAAGATGGAGTTTATATCTTCGTTTTTTGGATGATATTTTATTCTTTGGAAAGATCCTATTTCAGCCCACACAGATTTGGCTACCCATTTAAACAAGTTACATTCATTCCTTACGTTCACTAGTAAAAATTTGAATGTTAGTATCGACTTCTTAGATGTAAGGTTGAACAAAGACATGGTAGCAAAGAAATTTTGCTCCACTATTTTTTAGAAAAGAGACATTTTCTAATTCTTATTTGAACTACAATAGTCAACATCCCTTCAAAACTAGAAACAATGTTTTCAAAGGCCAGCTAGTGAGAGCTACGAGAATGTGTTCTAACTGGGACTTACTGAGGAAGGAGGTTCTTTTTATTACAGAATTATTTCTGGAGAGAGGGTACACCGGAGATCTTATTAGTAAAGTGAGGAAATGAAATTTAAACCCATTTTGGGTGTGGGTGTCAATTCAGCAGGGACCGCTTTGGACACCTTGAATCAGCAGTTTACAAGTAGTATGGTGCTTCCATTTGGTGAAGGTTCCAAAGATGTTAAACCTATAATGCTGAAATACTGGACTATTGTTATGAGTAACCCTGATTTATTTAAAATTTTTGTGGAAGAGCTGAAATTTGTGAACAAAATGGGTAAGAATCTGAAATATTTGTTTGAGCATAACATCATTTTACATAATCCATTTGAGAAAGGAACTAATAAATGTGGCTGTTGCTCATATTGCAAATATATTTTGGATGAAAAAATAATCTTTTTACCAAATAGGGCCCACCCAGTGTTTTTTAAACCAGGGAATGGCACAACAAAAGGTTTAGTTTACTTGGCTGTATGTGATTCATGTAAACATTTTTATGTAGGGAAAACAGAGAGACAGCTTTGTAAACGTATTTATGAACATGTTTATGCAATCCTGCATAAAAATGAAAAAAAATGCTTTGTTTAGACACTCGGAATGTGTAGAGTTTAAAAAGTTCAGATTTGGTATTTTAGAAGTTGTACATAGATCTTCAAGAGGGGGCTGGTGGGAATTGGATATTGAATTATGTGAATTAAAATGGCAATTTTTACTTTGTTCATTCCTTGAACCTGGTCTTAATGAAACCTTGTCTAGAGCCCTTAAAGTATAGGGCTTTGACCAGATGAATTTATTGTATAAAATGAGGTCTGTCTTTTTAAAAGAACTTGCTTTTTTCTAATTATTCAATTGATTAAGTGGTTAATTGATCAAGTATATTTAAGCTCTTGCTTGGTGTGTTTTTTTATTCTGATGAAGTATTGGTATTAACCAAGATGAAAACGCTAAATAAATTTGTTTTCTGTGGTGTAGACTGGCTGATTTGGATTTGTTTCTTGAAGAACCTTGGTTTTGTGGACACTGCTTATCCTGTTGTATCTGATTCTCAAAGATGTTATCAAAAATATGTCCCGGGTGCATACTCCCCCTATGCAGATAATGATTTCTCCAGGTTTCTTTTTTATGAATTCCTGTACTGATACCTCTATCAGGATGCATTTGAATCTTTACATCCAGAAATTCTATGGTCTCCGAAGAATGTTTAACCACGGCCGTTTTGTGGATGATGTCTTTATCCTTTGGAGAGGCAGCACTACACAGTTGGACCTTTTTGTCAACTTTATCAACGAGAGCACTGATTTTCTAGAGTTTGTGATTAAACATTCTTCGGAGACCATAGAATTTCTGGATGTAAAGATTTTTGAGAATCAGATCTTAAGAACCTCAAGATTATGTACCGAGAATGAAGACTTTGTAGCAGAACAGAGAAATATTGAGACACATTAAGTAAAAGATCCTATAAAAGAAAGAATCTAAGATTGAAGCATGATCCACAGGAATTAAGGAGAGGAAAGGGACGTCCCTACTTCTCTGAACCCACATCGAGTCATCATGAGAGCCTGGATCTTAAAACTCAATCACAGCAACTTAAATGTTTGTTAACATACACTGCTGACAATAAGCAAGTATGTGAAGTTATTAGGAAGTTTTGGCCGGTATTGACAACTGATGACAAAATAAGAGACATTGCAGGTGAACAGTCCAGATTCCTATACAAGAATAAGAAGAATTTGAAACGTCTCATTTGCAACAAAGATGAATATGAAAGAAATAGGCCCAATTCTAATAGAAAGGACACTTTCAAGTGCTTAAGATGCAAAGCTTGCAACTCCATTGACAGCTCCAATGTTTTTGTACATCCATACTCCAGGCAACAGTACATTTTTAATGTTTATGCTGATTGTACTAGTTCCCACATGATATACTTAGCGACTTGCTGCCAATGTAGTGCTTTCTATGTTGGCAAAACAGATCAACGTCTTAAGGAACGTATCCTCAGACATTTGAGGGACATCAAACAGAAAGATCCCAATAATGCCTTAGCAGCCCATGTAGCACAGTATCCTTCTCATTACTTTGTATTTAAGGCCATAGAGGCAGTCTGTCAGACTACAAGAGGAGGTGATGTTCACAATCGCACAGAGCTAAGGGAAACATGCTGGATAATTAATTTAAGAGCAAACAGATCACCAGGCTTGAATACTATTGTGCCATTAAAACCTGCACTTAAGAATAGAAGGAATATGATTAGCAAGTTTACTTGAATATTGCTTCATTCATATAATGTATTCACATCCATAGCTATTAGTTTTCCCATATACAATCCTGTAGTAAAGAGAAGCACTGCCCCTTTAATTACAATGAAGGAAATTATACCTCTCTGCTAGCTGGCCTTCTTTTGGTTTGCAACAAGGGCGTGTCAGAGAACTAAATGAGGAATGGCTGTGATGCCTTATAAATACAAAAGCTGAACAGTCCTTTTTATACGATCTGAGGAAGGCTTATTTGCCAAAAGCGCTTATCGGAAGACTGAGGACTGCTTATTTTATGTTATATTCTTTTTATTAAAGTTTTGATTTTACTATTAAGTTTTACTGCCGTGGTGGACATCAGGAGTTTTTAGTAGTGTTTGCCTTTTCTCTTCCTCATTGGTGTCCTTCACAGTGTAAGAAAGTTTTTTACCTGGAGACCAATTCTAGATCTTTCTTTCTTAAACCTGTTTGTGGTAGTGCGTAAATTCAAAGTGATGTCATTTCACAACCTGTTACCCCTTCTTCCTCATTCATGTGTCCTGTTAACATGGATTTAAAAGATGTTTATCATCATATTCCTATTCATCCAGACTTCAGGCATTTCTTAAGTTTTGTGTGTCTGGATCCCATTATCAGTTCTTTGCCTTACCCTTTGGACCAGGGGTGTCCAACCTTTTCAGTTGCAAGGGCCGCATTGAGTCAACAGAAATGGTCTGGGGGCAAAACAGCAAGTGAGGAACAAAAAAAAAAAAAAAAAAAAAAAGGTCTCTCACAACTGAAGAGCAAAAAAAAAAAAAAAAAAAAAAAGTTGCTGTGTCCAGCTATCATGACCACCCCACCCCCACCCCCACCCCCCCCAACATCCACCACATACCACAAAACCTGATATGGCAAGAAATCTGGTAAAGCCTAATCTACCAGGTTAGGGTCTAACATGCAGCACTATGGGTTAACGGACACAATTGAGGGTGATTGCAGGAGAGTCATCTTTCCATAAAAAGACAAAATACTCAGATCTTCTCAAAGTTATGCAAGTGAAAAATGAAATGGAAAATCAACATTGAAAATGTTACACTACAAACTAAACTGCTGCACTACAAGACAGAGATAAAAAGCAACACCGTCCAGTGTTATATAAACTGCTACAAAAGTAGCACAAGAAAAAGCTGTCAATAAATATAATTGCCATCACATTACAAGAACGTTAAAAAAAATAAGTTCAAAATGTTGGTGTGATACTTCTTTGAGATATTACCAAGGTACATACTACATATACTTTTTAAAATCCTGTTCACGGGATAATATCATAGCTCTCAACTCCACAGACACTAGTGTTAAGAGTCAGTAGTAGACCATGTTTGTATGAGTGATAAAAGTGCTGTCATACAGTTCTCACTTTTGCACGCACATCAAGATGCAAGTTGTCAAAGCAGAAGCAGATTGCCTTTCATCCCTAAATTCAATACTTTGATGCTGGCTTCACATACATGTTGTTATAGTTGTGCTGTGCACTGAGGCTAATAAGCAATCGGTATGCCCTTTCAAGATCATTCTTTTTTTAAAAGTACCAGCTTTGTAATGAAGGCACTAGTAGTCTGATTGCATTTTAAATTACTGCAGGGGCTTTGTCAACTACCTTGCCAGGTAAATTGTTCTGAACACATTTTGCTGTCGGACATTTGCTCTGAATCTGCATTTTGTAGACTAGAGTTTAAATGTGCCCCCTGGGCTTGCAAGTCCACTTTCATTACCTTGAGTCTCATTGATTAGCTATGTGCAGTTCCCTTACAAAGTTCCTAAATACAGTTCTGATTGCATTTTACAAGACTGCAATCAGAAGAGATTTTCTTAATGTTGTACCGAACTGGCATGTCATGTATACAGGCATTGAGGGTAGAACAGTAGCATACTAGAACTCCCCAACAACATATATGTATATAAATATATACATTTAAAATAGTGATCACTAGTATTTCATATATAAACAAGTACAGCAAAGCACACAGCCAATGGAGCTCGGACCCTGACACAAAAAAGTATCCAAACAAAATAAAGCACAGTATCATGCGTAGGGTCCTATGACAGAAAGAAGGTTTTCAGGCCCTTATATAACATCCACATGCACTGGATTATCACAACAGCAAGTTCCACTCTGTTTTCCTCCAAACGATGTAAAGAGCTCAACTCCAAGAACTTAAAACAGCTTGTTTATTATTACATATAGAACAAAAACGTAAGCGCTTTCACCCGAAGGCTTTATCAGACGTATAACTGCCTCCACAGTAATTAACAATTTAAATACCAAGAAATCAACTATTATTGGCTAATAGCGCTGAACTCGTCATAATCAAAAAACTATTATAAACACTTAAAATGCATTTAAAACACTATAAAATATATGCTAAAATCATAATACATAAACGTACATATAACTATCATAAAAATGACAAACTCATATCAAAAGTGCCTATACTAAACATAACATAGTAAACCTAATTATTTTTAGACAACCACATACTATGAATGGTGCTAGTCAAATACCTTCAAATTCAAACAACCATGTATTTCATATGTTTATACTGGAGCCATTAACAGTATTATCTCTTTACCATTTACAACACCCCATTTCCTTTTGCATGAGATACAGATTTTTACATGTCATTCAGGTATAAAACCATTGCAATAGCCAACCAATGGAAATAAGGTCAGTCTTTCCAAAGATGATATGCTGCTTCAATCACCTACATATCAAGTCTTTAATTTGTTGGAGATTCTGTATTAAATTACTTACCTTTTGCTATGTTGTAGTGTAGTCAATGTGTCCGAAATAAAATAAATCCACTCTCCACGATCTCGCGCCTTCCTTCAGCTTTACCAGAAATACAAAAAACGACCGGACGGCGTTTTCGCGCATGCGCATACCAGCAGAAAGACGCTGGTATGAAAAAAAACGTGAAAAAAAGAAAGTTGGCGCATGCGCAGAACAGCAAATGTACGCGGACGTGTAAACACATGGAAAAAAAGTTAAATTAAATTTAATTTAAATTTAAGGTTCACGGGCCGCATGGAAGAGCTCTGAGGGCCGCATGCGGCCCGCGGGCCGCGGGTTGGACACTCCTGCTTTGGACTATCCACTGCACCAAGAGTGTTCACAGTGTCTAGCAATAATTATAGCCCATTGCAAGCTACAGGGTATCCCCATTTTTGCATATTTAGTCGACTTGCTTATCTTTGCAGAGTCTTAGTCAGAGTGTCTGGAATCTCACTCTCTGTTGTGTGAGAGATCTCTTACACAAGTTGGGATTCCAAGAGAACATTCAAAAGTATTTCTTGACTCTTTCTCGCAGGATTGTGTTTCTGGATTTGCAACTAGACACTACAGTTCAAACCAGTTTTCTCTCACTGAAAAAAAGAGATCTATTTTCTACAAAGAAGTTGGTCACTGTGAGGGAGTACCTCAGGATTTTGGGTCTCATGGTTTCCATGATTCTCATTGTATTCCTGGCAAAACTCCACATGAGAAAAATACAATGGTATCTGAAGTCCATTTGGTCCCAGCACCAACACCTCTCATTTTTTTCAGATTCCAGTGCTAGAATTTGTCAGAAGTGAAATCACTTGGTTGAGACACCAGGTATTCCTTAATTCAGATCTCCCCTTCTCCCTTCCTATACCAAAGCAGTCAGTCAGTCATCACATACACCCCTGACTTGCTTGGGGAACAGTTTCAGAATGTATAGAAGTGAAAGGTGTATGGGACACCAAGAACAAATGCAAGCACGTAAATATAAAAGAGATGCTTGCCCTGATCAAGGCACTCAACACTCTGAATCATCTTTGTTCCCCGGAATCTCTGCAGGTTGTTTCAGACAATACCACCGTCATGTGCTACAACAGCAAACAAGTGGAGCCAGGTCATAACCCTCTGAAAACTAGCCATGTTAACTTGGGCTGTAGCTTCATAGGTTCATAGGACAATACTAGGCTATTGGCCTGGAGGCCCTTATAAGCCTAGCTTAGAATTTCACCTGTGTTCCCAAAAAGTTAGCACCTGTTTTCCCTGTCCAGAATGAACACAGGTGGGATCCCAGGGTTATATTTTCTGTTACCCATCCAGTCGTCCAGGTTCCTGTTAAAGAGGGCTGGTGAGGTACTCTGCTTGACGTGGAGAGGAAATCTATTCCACAGATGGGGGAGTCGCTGGGACACAAATCTATTCCGCCAACAAGTTCTATTAATGTCACAGACCAGGTTGAGGCCTTGCTTGTGGGTTGCGCGAGTGGAGTTTTACTTGCGGATATGCAGCAACTCCATCAAGGCTGAGTCTGAGATGGCCTTGTATGCCAGACACAGGTCACCTCTGAGCAGTCTGTACGAGACTGGGTAGAGAGACAGGGCTTTTAGCCTATCTGTATAGGATAGGTGTTTGAGACCCTGGATTTTCCTGATCAAGAACCTCTGTGGTCTCTCCAACTGCTGCATGTGCTTGGCAAAGTACATGCCAAGGGGGGCATTGTACTTGATGAGTCTGATAAGGGAGGAGTATAGGGATGTTATGACCACCTTGTTCCTGGATGAAATACCTTTTCTTATGAGGTGAGCCATGTAAAAAGCCTTCTATACAACAGAGGCAACATGGTGGTTAAAATCAGGTTGCTATCAATCTGGGTGCCCAAGTCCCTCACGACTGATTGCATGCATAGTATGTTGTTATTAATGTGATAATTAGCGGGGGCACCATTTTCCCCAAAGGGGATAATGATGCATTTCTTGGCATTCAGTTTGAGGCCATGCTTCTGGCACCAGTCATTAGTTTGGTTAAGGCCCTGTTGGAGGATGTTCACATCACTAGAGTACAATTTCAATGTACAGGCATCCTGCATTCTGTCAGAGCAAAATTGTGTACAAACCAAGGAAATGTAGACA
Source organism: Protopterus annectens (assembly GCF_019279795.1). Lineage (NCBI taxonomy): Eukaryota > Metazoa > Chordata > Ceratodontiformes > Protopteridae > Protopterus > Protopterus annectens. The sequence goes on from NC_056739.1 coordinate 491,857,137, forward strand.
CACTGTAAAAGAGATGAGATGCACGAAACTCCTCCGTCCCTCGAGAACACCAAAATAAAACTCCAAGTCGCCAAAATGTAATGTAAAACAAACAAAATTTTGTTTGTTTTACATTTTGGCGACTTGGAGTTTTATTTTGGTGTTCTCGAGGGACAGAGGAGTTTCATGCATCTCATCTCTTTTACAGAGCAAACTGGTCTGGCAGACAAGTTGAGCAGAACAAGGACAGACCCTCAGAAATGGAAGCTAGATCAGGGGGTCTTCTAAGATTTGATTTATCTGTGGGGAGTTCATCAAGATGATCTGTTTGCCTCCTGTCTGAACAGTCAGTCGGGAAGCTTCTGCTCCTGGACTCCATGCAAGAAGGCCTGGAAGACCCAATGCCTTTTCTATTCATTGGGCAAGAATGTTCCTATATGCTTTACCACCCTTTATGCTAATATCCAAGGTATGTCTGACGATTCAGAAGGAATTCCCTAAGATCATTATGGTGACTACCTTCTAGCCCAGGCAGTTGTGGTTTTCCCTTCTTGTTGAAATGGCCAAGGGCAATTACCACAAGCTTCTTCATAGACAGGAACTACTCGCACAAGTACAGTGCTGTTTAATACACCTCAACAACAGTCATCTTCAGTTAACTGCCTGGATGACAGGGTCTTAGTTCCTTTTAGGCACCTGTTTACTGAGGACATGCAGAAAATACTAATGAAGACAAGAAAGCCTGCTACTAGAAAATCATATATATTAGCAAATGGCAAAGTTTTTCTAGTTGGTGCCAACAATATAACGAGCACTCATTCGGACTAGCTAGTCTCAGGTTTTACACTCTTTGTGTGAGTTACTATCCTATGGCTTTCTTACTCCTGTATCAAGGTTGATTTATTTGCCTTAAAGAAAATGGGTGGCCTTTCCTTGGGATTTTAATTTTGTGTTAGAGAAGTGAACACCTGCCTCTTTTGAACCAGTTAACCTGGCTGATTTGAGGTTCTTAACATATAAAACAGTTTTTCTAGTTGCTGTGACCTCTGCAAGAAGGAATTCTGAGTTGCAAACTCTAAGGGTGAGTCAACCCTATCTCATTTTCCACAGGGATAAGGTTTATTTGAGAACCAATTATTTTTTTTAATGCCTGAAGTGGTATCTAAGTTTACATATGCCAAACTATCCATCTCTCCATTTTCCTTTCTGAACCCAAAAATGAGGGAGTAGGGTTACTCCACACCTTGGATGTCCACAGACAACTTAGGTGCTATCTTGACAGAAGTAAATCTTTCAGATCTTGGTATCAGTTGGTCATTTCTTGTCAAGATAAGAAAGGAAAACCTTTGCCAAGACTGTCAGATTCAACCTTTGGGTTATTGTTTCTGATCAAATCCGACCTTGGCACCTTTTAGAAACTGTGGTTGTAGGGCTTTGACTCCTCACCTACCCATAATTGCCTCCACATCCCCAAAAATACCTCAGATCTCATTTGCCACCTAATTTGAAAAGACCTGGTGTACAAGGACTCTGATTTGACTCAGCTATGCAGTTTATTAGCCTTTCTTCTGTATATTTTTCTTCTGTTTTTATATTTGTTTTCCCTTTATTTCCATTCCCGTCCCATATAAAAAAAAAATGATGTCTCACTTCCCTGTTTTTATAGACAGATAAATAGTTTACTTTTCTACAGAGTAGCTTATGGATTTGTGCTTTACTTCTTATCCCATTCTGATAGCTGATTTTTTTTCTATCTTGCAGGAGTACTTAAGTTCTTTCTGCCAACTATGGTGCACAAAGTCTGGGGTTTTAAGAACTGGATGGCCTGTGGCCATAAAATCCCACCACAGAACCTTTACACTACTTGTTTGTACTGCCTTTTGGCAGTACATTTGGATGTGGACAATGAGGCTTGTGCCTCATTCACTTCTAGGGCTTTGTTAGGTCAAAGGGACAAGCTGGTGCTGAAGGGATTGATTCCTGGCCAGATGGGGACACAACTCACCTTTCCTCCTCATCTCCTTCATCTCGTCCTTCTTCACTTTCTACAGATAAATGGCCAGATAAACCTAAACCAGTTAAGGAAAAAGAGAGGCATAAGGAGCCAGAAAAAGAAAGAAAAGACTTGGAAGAAGAGATGAGAGCACTAAAGAAAACAGTTCCAAGATCCATCTGAAGTCTTGGGTTCAGCACCGAAGACTCCTGGAAAGTCTAATTCAATTAGTACTCTGATCCTTTCACCTATGCCTCCTCCTCATTACTCATCAGAGCTAGTGAGTCCTAGGCTCTACTCACTTTTTTTTACAAGAGCAGCATTCCTTCAAACCACTTTGGTGTCTACTTCATTCAGGTCCTTCCATTCATTGAGGAGTTTTACTGAAGTGGATGTCAACAGGATGATGTGGAGATTTCTCTGAATGCAGATCCAACTAGGGGATCTGCCATAGGTGTATAGGTTCAGTGAAGGTTACTAAGCAAACAGCTCAAGAGCCCTTACAGGCTTAGCCAGTTTTACCCAATTTTCTTTCCCAAAGGGAAGATAGCAAGGATCAGCAAACAGGGTTTTGACAATTTTTACAGACTGTCTCTGTCCATGATGGATATGTGCTCCACCCCAGGAGTGAATTTGCGATTTCCCATTTATTGGTTAAGATTGCACTTGATGATGGTCAGGGAAGAGCTCTGCTTCACGTGAATAAGAAGCCTGTTCCAGAGAAAGGACAGTCTCTGGGACACATCTGTGTCTCCAACATGATCTATTCATGTCAGAGATTTGGTTTAAGTCCTTGGAGCGTGTAACCTTCATGCAGTTAGTTTTGCGAATATGGAACCTTTCCGTCAGGGCTGGGTCAGAGACTGTCTTGTAGGTGAGGCGCAGATCACCCCTCAGTAATCAGTAAGAAACTGAATACAGTGATAGGGCTTTTAATTAGTCCACATACGACATGGTGGTTAAACCTTGCATTTTTTTATAAGAAACCTTAGAGGACATTCCAACTGTTGTAGGTGCCTGGTGAGGTACATGCCAAAGGGTGCATTGTACTCGATTATTGTCCTGAAAAGGGCCGAGTACAGTGGTGCTATTACATCCTGGATGCCATGCCTTTTCTTATAAACTGAGCCACACAGAAGGATTTCCTCACCACAATGGACACATGGTGGTCAAAGATCAGATTGTTCTCTATCTGAGCCCCCAGATCTCTTGCAACTGAGTCCATTCTTGGAGATGCTGTCAGTGTTGTAATTTGCAGGGGTTATTTGATTTCCCAAAGGTTATTATTATGCACTTCTTCACATTAAGTTTAAGGCCATGGCTCTGACACCAGTCATTAGTCTGTGTCAGACCTTTCTGTAAGATATCAACATCATTTGTTGAGTCAGTGATTGCCCCCTGCTTGCAGTCATCAGCAAATTTGGTCAGCCAAAGGCCATCTATTTTTGTCTTGACATCTGAAAATTATATTCCAAACAGGAGGGGGCCCATCACTGAGCTGTGTCGTACTCCACTGGTGACTTGGCTTCTTGCTAGATGTGGATTCCCCCACTCTTAACATGTGTCCTATCCTTGAGCCATTTGGCTATTCATCTGGAGAGGTAGAGGTTTAAGCACAATTTTGTGGGTTTATCTATAATACCCAAGTGGGATATTGTGTCAGTGCCTTGTCCAGATCAAGGTAGGTGGTGTACACTGTCTTACCCTCATCCATGGCCTTGATGGCCTTCTCAAAGAAATTCACCAGATTGAGTAGGCAGAACCTGCCCTTGAAGACAAACTGGGTTGGGTCTAGAGTCTGGCGATTTCCTGTGTCATTGTTAATCAGATCCATGCTTATCCTTTCCATAGCCTTGGATATGGGGCTAGTCAGACTTAAAACAGGGGCACTTGTTTAGTTTAGTAACTCCATTACACACAAAAAAAACTGAGAAAACTTTACTTTATAGCATGCAGATTATAGCATGCATTACAAAAACACTACTATTAAGAATAAAACTTTGTTTTACTTATCGTTAACTCTTTCCAATAAACTCATATTTTGGGGGTACATTTCCATAACTAGCTTGTAAGTACACTGCCTGGATGCCAGCAAAAAAGAAATTCAGAGAACATGAAAGAAAATCAATTGCAAAAAGTATGAAAAAAATCACTGACTTTGAAGAATTCTGCAGCTGTTCATCAAAAAGCAGTGCAAGCTCTAGTTTTAGTGCAAGACACGACGTCCAGTAACCTAGAAGAAAAAAATACGTCAAATGTACTCAGAGCTGATTAAAATAAATGAAACACTAAAGGAGTACATCTACTCAAATAACAAAAGGCTGGAAACATGGAGAAAGCTTTAAAAAGAAATTTAGATGAGGTGATAAAACTGCAAAAATCAGAGGTCAAAATGAAGAAAAGGCTGGATGAATATGAGACTACTCAAAAAGAGATGTTTCAAAAAATAATAGAATTAGAGGACAGAGCACATAGGGAAAACCTGAGATTTTCTGCTGTACCAGAGAATCTGGAAGGAACAGACTGTATTAATTTTATGAAAGCACAAATAAGCAAATGGACTGGTATTCCACAGTAGGAGTTAATTGAAAGGGCACATCGTGTGTATGCTCCAAACCTGCCATGAGAAAGCAACCTAGACCTTTAGTAGTAAAAATGCAAGTCTCCATCAAGAAAGGGTTGATTCTGACAAAACTGTGGCAGAAGGACAAAGTACTAAAAATGGGAGACAGTAGAGTGTTTCTGGAAAATGATTACTCACTGTACACCAGGCAGAAGAAGAGTAAATTTATTCCAGCGGTCAGGGAATGACACGAAGCAGGCATAATATTCAAGCTGCTGTATCCAGCTATTTTCAGAATATTCTTTCCTGGAGGGACAGAATCATGCTTTGATGCAGAGCATGCTAAGGAGGAAATACAAAAGTTTGTCCAGCAAAAAGTTATGAAACAGAAAGAGGTTCTGCTTCTTGTTCTTTTGGTAATACAGTTCACAAAGAGACTATGCCAGTGACACCTTTATCAATGTTTCAATGCTAAATGGTTGAGAGACAGAAAAAAACACAAGAATAGACTAGAAGAACTGGGAGACTGTTAGAAATGAAGCAGAGACTGGATCTGAGAGATGGAGATCAACAGGAATAAAACTAGCAACTCAGAAATTTACAAATAAATATGGGATTACAAATCATTAATTATATTTGTGAACCATGAGAGAACAAGAGAACCTGCAAATACATGACTCTTTTGACTGTGTTAAACTTGTAGGGAACTCGAAAGCATGTGCCCTACTTCATGCCTTTAATGTTTGGAAGAACATTTAGGAGGGGGAAGAAGAAGGAAAGAGTTAACTGTAAGTAAAACAAAGTTTTATTCTTAATAGTAGTGTTTTTCTAATTCATGCTATAATCTGCATGCTATAAAGCAAAGTTTTCTCAGTTATTTTTGAGTGCAATGGAGTTACTAAACTAAACAAGTGCCCCTGTATTTTTTCATTCTTTCTTTCTTTTGCCTTGTTCAGTTTTAAGAAATATAGGCAATGCAACGTTAAAAGAAAAGAAGAAGAAGAAAAGTCTGGTTAAAAGAGCAGATACAAGAAAAACTGACGTGCTTTTATTCACTCATGCATAGGGGAATGACTGGATTAAGGCCCTTGGCATGATGTAGTAACAAGTTTTAAGAGAAAACAAAGAAAAGAACATTGTTTAACAAATAAATGAGTGTTTGCAGAAGCAACTCTGTATGCAATTCTCATGTTTCCATGAGACAATCTGATAAACAGCAATAAAACAGAATATTTCTTTCTTTCAATGGCTAGGAGATAATGTTTTCTGAAAGCAGTCAAGTGTTTTTCCAATCTGGAGAGTATAATAAATATAAGACAAAACCAAACAGCACTTAGTAGAAGCCCAGGCTGTACCATGCATCTTGACCTGCATAACCTTCCTTTTAGGTTAACCCAAGTTTGTGAGTGTAGTTTGGGACAGTTGTTCCTTAGGAGGGTAATATTTCAATATTTGAAGATGTACATAGTTTTGTGTGTTAGTATTAAGACTTTCGGTAAAACAAAAAGTTTTATAAGATGTGACATAGGCTGAAACTTTTATGACAAGAAACACCTGTATAAAAGATCAAACTGCCAAACATTAGTGTATGCACATAACAAAAAAAGATGAAGTTATGGCACTTAAGAAAAAAATCTCTTATACATAAAGTGTGGGAATAATAACGTTTTAACACAATTAGGCTTTCTGTATTGTCTTTAAATGTAAATAGTCTCACAGGTATATACAAAAAAGAAAGAGTAGTGAACTATATTGAAAAACATAGAGTGCAAATAGCTATGGTAGAGGAGATACGTCTGGAAGGAAATGAACATGTGAATTTGATAAAGAAAGTTTTCAAGAGGGTTATTCATCAGAATACCTGGGACAAAGGAAAATAGTAGTACTTATATTTATTGCAAGAGGAGCTCCAACAGTGATAGAAGAGGACAAAAAGATAATGGTAGATTTGTAGTACTAAGGGGCTACTGGCAAGGGAGGATGATTGCACTGGTATGTACTTTTCCAACTAAAACTTCTATAGTGGAGTTTCCGATTTCAGCCGAGAATATGGTGGGGGATGGAATTTGATTTGCAGCAGTGAAGATGTATCTGGGGGGCCCAGAAGTGAAAATATAACAAAGGAAGGTAGATCTTTGAAGAAATTTATGAAAATATTTGGCATGGAAAATGTGAATTCAGTAGTATGAGTTCAGAATGACTTTACATATTATTCTCCAAGATACAAAAGCTGGTCTAGACTAGACAGAACATATGTGTTGTTGTCCTATCTTGCCAGCATTCTTACTAGGATGGGTTTGGACCCATTCCTTGGATCTGAGTCAGCCTTTATATACAAGCTTGAGTTCTTCCACTAGCTCGTGGCCAAACCCTATCCCAGCATGCACCAGGAAAGCTCCCTATATCTCATTTGCCACTAAACAAGATTGGGTGCTTGTTCTACTAGCTTTGGCTAAGTATAATCTTTCTATTATTCTTTATTGCATAAAAATTGCTCATTTTCATTGTTAATTGTTTAAAATTAATAGTTTTTTGTATTGCATAGTGTACTTTTGCCTTTTGTGTTTTTTTCTGCTATTGGCCATCATCTTGTTCTTCCTATCCCGGCTGTTTCTTTAAAAGTTTATTTAGCCCGTTTAAATTAGAGTGCTCTTTCTCTGGTTGTTGTTTCTTTTCTGATTGTTTTTTCTATTCAGATAATTCATTTGAGTTAGAGAACAGCTTTTCCCTTAGCCTGATTAAATTAGAGGGCTTTCTCCTTAATCTATCCCTTTCCATCTCCCAGGTATAGCCCATTTCAGTTAGAAGGCTTTGCCCTCCTCTTAGTTCTTTAAAAAAATATATATATAGATATATAACTTTTCTAATTAGTTCTATTCTCTTTTGCAATGTCTTCTAACGAGTCAAAACCATCAGGTTTCAAAAAAATGTGGACAACAAATGTCGTTGACTGATAGACACACACTTTGTGTCTGTTGTCTAGAAGCTGTCCATCTCCAGGAGTCATGCTGTATCTGTCATTCCATTTCACCAGAGAGCACTCCTGGAGAGGAAAACAAATTAATATTGAGAGGACTGTCAAAAAAACTCTTCTCAGAGACAATACCAGAAGGTCCATGTTCACACAAATCTGACAGATGATCTACTGCAAAATCTGATAAGTTTGACAAGAGATCTTCCTCTTCTAGTGCTCCATCGGGGCCATCAAGAAAGGTCACAAAAACTTCGACACCGGATCTGAAGTCTGTCAGATCCAACAGAGCTACAGCCCAGGCGCCACAGTGCCAATGGAATTTGAGATTGTGTGCTGGTCCCTAGTCTGGAAGTGTTCTCTCCGACCCTAAGGTTTACAACCTGCTAAGTCTCCAGCTCCCTCAACTCGGTCTTCCAGGAGCTTATCCGATGATGACATGGACCGAGCGGTACAGAGGCTATTAAGGACACCAGCGCTGGCCAAGTTATTATCAGATCCAACCCAGAGGGCTTTGGATGTGACTACATCCTCCTATTCTGTGCAGATTCCTCCTCTGATCTGACCTCTTACTTCGCAGCAGGAATGTCCAGAGCTGATATTAGTGGAACCTTCAGATCTGAGACCTATATCAGAATCTTCAGATCAGACCATTGTTACGACGTCCTTGGCTCTATCAGAACTTGAGGAGTCTGAGAACCGACACTCTCCAGTCAGGTCCAGGGAGGCGAGTCAGATCTGACATTTGTCAGATTCGGCTTTGTCTCTCTGGGCATCGGCTCGGGTGGGCTCGACTCCTACATAGAGATTAGGCCCATCTTCCTTGATTCTGGGGGTTCTCTCAAGCTCTTTGGATCCAGGGATTTCCTCGGATCAGGGATGGCGGGCTTTTGAGCTGATGAGGAGAGTACTGTCTCCACAGACAGTTCTGCTGTCATCTACAGACATTCTTCCCCCCAAAGCACCGCTGTCTTCCTCTATGTCCTTGTTTCCACAGGTTCACAGAGATCCTAGACCTCAGGATGCCCCACAGGGCACCCCCCCCCACTCTTCCAAAACCTCTCTAGATTACCCCTCTGAGGAGATCTCTCAGAATAGACTGTGCAAGAGGAATCACTTAGACTCCCTAGAGGAGTCCATCACCTCTGATACGGACATTGATGAAGCTGAAGGGTCCCCATGGTCACCTCCTGATGATGTCTCCTGTGGAGACATTCTAGAAATACTTAAGCAGAGAGGAGGCTGGAAGTCCACTAACCCTTCGGCAGAGGTGTCCGTATACCTGTAGGCCTTTGGATCTCACCCTTCCTCCACTTGGGTGTCTCCACCTTTTGAAGAGCTTATGGACCTAGTTTCTCAGAAGTTGTGGGAGTCTCCAGATTCAGTGGAACTTGTTTCTAGGAGGCCAAATAAGTTATCACATCCCCAGCAGACAAAGCTTTTCTAACTAAAGGAGTCCCAGTAGATGCAGCCACCAAGAAGGAACTCTGAGAGACATCATCCTCTGTTCATCCACTGAACAAGGAATCTCATAAGATGGACAGATATGGAAAGCGCATTTTTTCTTCAGCGACTTTTGCCCTCACATTGTTGAATTAGCTAACCCATTTTACTAGATTGTAGAGAGAACTCCTGAAAGAGTTAGGAGATACTCTCCAAGGTTCAGTAGCTGAAGGAGTTTCCGCTAAAGTTTCCTCACAGCTCTCTACTGTAAATTCAATTGTCAACTCCTCCATGAGACTGATGTCTTATGCAGCAGATGGAGCAAGTAGAGCAGCAGGTTCAGGAATTTCCCTAAGGAGACATTCTTGGATGCGCTTGTGTGATTTCGTGGAAACCTTCAAATCTTCCTTTGTGAATGCCCCATTCGATGGCTCATCTCTGTTTAGGCCCAAAGTCAAAGATACACTGACCAGGTGTGAGAAAGAAGGAAAGACTCTGTGTGTCGTAGGAGTCCGTCTTTCCCTACCTACCAGACCATATCCCAAAGGTCAAAAGGGAAGTGGAAAAATGTGGTTTCAAAAATCTCAGAGAGCTTTCCAGGACACATGTATTGAACCTTCCCCCAGGGCCAGAGGAGGAAGTGGTAATGGAAGACGTCGTCCATGTGGCAGAGGGGGTCCGCAGAATCAGGGCAACAGAGAATCTTTCTTTGGTAAGCTCTTTCAGCGCTCCTGAAAGGAGACTCGCCTGTCATCTCTGGAGGCAGTTGGGGACTTCTTATCTTTGTACCCAGAGGCCTGGCAACAAGTAACAAAAGACAAATGGGTACAAAGCATCATATCCAGAGGTTACTCCATCCCCGTTCCAAACATGAAAAACATCTCAGACATTCCACCCAGTCAAAGGGAACAGGCAATGTTAGAAATTAAAAAGTTGCTAGACAAAAGAGTCATCCAAACAGTCCCCGCAGATCAATTAGGATCCGGAACTTACTCAAGATTCTTTTTAATTTCAAAGAAAACAGGGGACTGGAGACCAATTCTGGATCTTGGCAATCTCAACAAATCAGTAAGAAAGTCCAAGTTCCAGATGGTAATACTACAGTCAATACTCCCTTTTCTGGGACAAGACAATTAGAAGTGCTCGATAAACCTCCAGGATGCGTGCTACCACATAAAAATGGACAGGAGATCCAGGAGACACCTGCACTTTTGGCTGGGTGCCATTCACTACCAGTTTCAAGCTCTGCCCTTTGGTCTCACTACAGCCCCCAGAGTGTTTGCCAAATATATGGCAGTAGTTGCAGCTTACCTGAGACACCTAGGTTTCCGGGTGTTTCCATACTTAGATGACTGGCTCCTAAACACACACCACTTTAGCATCTACTACTAAAAGCAAGAGACACCACCTTGCAGTTCTACTGTTAGCTAGGAATTACAATAAACTATGACAAATCTGCGTTGCATCCTTCTCAACATGTCATATTTATAGGAACAGAATTGGATTAAAAAAACAGGATGGCTAGACTTCCTCCAGAAAGAGTTCAAGTCCTACGACATCAGGTGTTAAGTCTTCTCTCAAAGAAAAAAGCGCAAGCGAGAATAGTCCTAAAAGTTGTGGGGACCATGGCAGCAATAATAACTCTGATCCCTTAAGCACGTCTACACATGAGAATTCTACAGTGGTTACTTTCCACTCAGTGGTCGATGCAGGAATTGCCGATGTCCCACAAAATAATGATAACAGAAACTTGCAAAAAAGACCTTTGCTGGTTTACTCCAACCATGTGACACTAGGCGACCATTTGTACTTCTCCAGCTATTGGCCACAGTGACCACAGATGCCTGTCATATTGGGTGTGGGGGGCATTATCTTGGAAAGACAGTCCAAGGCACCTGACAGGCTCACGAGGCCTGTTTGCACATCAGTGTCCTAGAGATGAGATTGGTGCTTCTAGCGTTGCAGGCATTCCAGGACTCTTTTCCACTGGGAACTATAACAATACAGACAGACAACATGTCAGTTGTATGGTACATAAACAAACAAGGAGGAACCAGATCTTACCCCCTTTGTCGGGAGGCCCTGAGAGTATAGCAGTGGGCAACCTCTTCCCAACATTTTCTGATAGCAACACACATCCCAGAGAAGTCCAGCATGATAGCAGACAGAATCAGCAGAGCAATTCTGTTGCCTTACAAGTGGTCCCTAAAACAGGAGGTAGTGGAAAATATTTTCCGCAAATGGGGCCAGCCTTGCTGCGACCTTTTTGCGATCCCCATGAATGCCAAATGCAGCAACTACTTTGCCCTTATCCCCCCTCTGGGGGAATCACCAAGGGATGCACTTGTTCATGATTGGCCCTCGGGTCTCCTCTATGCCTTTCCTCCCCTTCCATTAATACCAAAGGCCTGGCCTCGTCAAATCTGGTTCTCCTTCCTATGGCCTCATCTCAGGAGGAGCCTTGGAATCTGGACCCAGTTCCAGACCTTCTGACTCATGTGTCAGGAACGTTCCATCCCTCCCTTCAGACCCTCAAATTGACAGCTTGGCTGCTCTTATTCCAACCATAGCCAGGTTTCCTAACCTTTCTTCATCAGTGAAACACATTCTAATTTCTTCTCATAAGGCTTCAACAAGAAAGATGTATAGAAGCAAATGGAAAAGATTCTCAGTATGGGCTTCTCGTAATCACATTGATCCGTTTACTGCCTCATTCAATTACATTCTAGAATTCCTGGCAAAATTATTCAGCAAGGGTGCAGTTGCAACTACTATTAGAGTTCAACTAGCAGTGATTTCTAGTTTTCATATTGGTGAATCTGGCCTCAGCGTTAAGTCTGATAGGCTATGCAAGACGTTTCCCAAAGGTACTTTATTACTACAGCCACCTATCAGAGACTCCCCAGCACCGTGGGACTTAAATTTCATCATATCTTGTTTAATTTTTCCCCCTTTTGAGCTAGCATTATCTTGTGAACTCAAGTTTTTGACATGGAAAACTATCCTCTTGATAGCTATTACTCTGCTAGGAGAGTGTCAGAGCTGCAAGCCTTGTCAATAAAGCCCCCTTACTTGCTTTTCCACAGAGACAGGGTTTCCTTACTAACAAATCCCTCCTTTTTGCCAAAAGTATGTTCAGAGTCAAATATGAACCAGTCTATAGAGCTACCAGTCTTTTACCCAAATTATGAGAATAAGGCAGAATACTTGTTACATCACCTGGATGTGCATAGACAATTACGTTTCTACTTACACAGGACAAAGAACTTCAGAAAATCTGACCAGCTATTCATATCTTTTTCAGATTCAAAGAAAGGTACTTTAGTCTCTAATGTAACACTTTCAAAATGGCTTTCAGGTTTCATAATCTTCATCTGTAAATCTCAAAACAGAGATCTCCCAAATAGAGTTAAAGCCCACTTTACAAGAGCCATTGCCACCTCTTCCGCTTTTCTGGCTAGACTACCATTTGATACCATTTGTGCTGCAGCAACTTGGGCAAGACCCCATACCTTTATTACTCATTACAAAGTCAATTTGGCCTCCAGGAACAGGGCCTCCTTTGATTCCACGATTCTGAAGAATATTCTCCCTTGAGCCACCCAAGAAAGATGGTGCTAGGGACTCTGTCCCATCCTGGTAAGAATGAAGACGAGACAGGACAACATCACATAAAGAAGTTATGTACTCACCATAACACTCCATGTATGCTGTCCATCTCCACCTTCATTCTTACATCCCACCCTCCTTCCCCCGGCCATTTTTACTCCTGGAAGTCCGAGTTGATACAATTGGATACCATTATTCTCTGGCCTTCTTTATTGCACTCTGAAATATTGAACTGCCTTTACTTTTTTTACTCTTATTATAACTGCAAACAAGATCTGGGGAGCTTTCCTGGCGCATGCTGAGATAGGGTTTAGCCACGAGCTAGTGGAAGACCTCGAGCTTGTATATAAAGGTCTCCGAACCCATCCTGGTAAGAATGAAGGCGGAGATGGACAACACACATGGAACTTTATGGTAAGTACATAATTTCTTTTTTCACAGGAACATGTGCATTTAATTGAAAGTTTTGATACGCAACTAATGACCATTTCAGATCATACATTAATAATAACTAAAATAAAAATGCAAGGTAATGAAATAAAAATGAGAAACTCGCGCTTTCCCAACTATATGTTGAAAAGAGAGGAATTTAAGGAATGGGTAGTGGAAATTATTCAGGAGCTATTAGAGAAGATATAAATTTCTTCTGAAAATATAGCTAGGGAGTGGGATAAAATTAAAGTGGAGTTTAAAAATAGGGTGGAAATAAATAAAAAGAGCTATAGTTAAGTAACAAGAATTATTTAGAGGACTGACAAAGGTTAAATTATTGCAGAATAGGGGATATCTCACAGAACAAGAAGTGGAGCAATTGCATAGTGCTAAACAGAAAATAAGGGAGTACCTCAATAATATGCATGAGTTTAGAAAGCTTGATGTTAAGCAATAGAAAGTAGAAAGGGTTGTCGCCAGGCTTAGGGAGCTTATAACAAGGAAGATAAAGAGATATTGTAGAGGTACTAGAAATATTTTAAAAATTTTATGAAAGTCTGTATAAAGCAAAGAGATATGGAAATCAAGAAACGATATAAATGGAAATGTTTATGGTAGAATTAAATATGCCAAGGTCAGAAGTAGATGAGGCTCAGTTACAAACTGATAGGATAGGAGGAGATGAAATAAAAATGGTGATGTATATCCAATTCACAGAAAATTCCACAGGAACAGATGTTATTCCTATGGAAGTTTGGAAGCTAGTAGGGAAAAAACTGATAAAGATCTGGAAGGTTTTGTTTAACAGTATTTTAAGAGGAGGAGAAGCACCAACATCCTGGAAGAAAATGGTGGTTGATGGTAAAAACTCATCAAATCCAGCTTCTTACAGGCCCATTTCAATCCTAAACATGATTATAATGTGTTTATGCCTATAATGGGTAAAAGAATGGCAAATGTGATACCAAAATTGATATATGTGGATCAGTGTGGCTGTGTAGAGGTACGGCAAACATTTGACAGTATTAACAGTACATTAAGGATTTAGAGGGAAGCAGAATGCAAGAAAATACCACTGTTGTTGGTAGGTCTTGATACAGAGTAAGCTGGAGTTTATGAGCAGGGCTGTGGAGGCATTTGCATTCCCTGATAAAATTATAAGGTTGTTTAGGAGGATATATGACGGATCGGAAGTGAAAATTAAAGTGGGTGGGTTCCTCATTGATAATTTGTTTGCACAGAGAAACCAGGCAGGGGTATCTCCTTTCCCCTTTGTTTTTTGCATTATCTTTAGAACCATTGGCAAAGAAAAATAAGGGCTGAGATGTTCAAGGATATAATTGGTATGGTAGTCAAGAAAAGCAGGCTCTATTTACAGGTGATACTGTTTTATACCTGATAAAATCAGAAAAGGAAATTTCAGTGTTGTGGAATATTTTGAGACAGTTTTAAAGCTTTTCAGGATACAAAATTAATGAAGCTAAAACAAAGGCAGTAAATATCTTTAAGTTATATACCCACACATGAATGAATTAGTTCAGCAATGTCCATATTTATGGGGACATGATAAAATAAAATACTTAAGAGTCTTCTTCTTCTTTCGGCTGCTCCAGTTAGGGGTCGCCACAGCAGATCAACTGTTTCCATTTCCTCCTGTCCTCTGCATCTTGCTCTGTCACACCAACCAGCTGCATATCCTCTCTAACCACATCCATAAACCTTATCTTAGGCGTTCCTCTTTTCCTGTTACCTGGTAGCTTCATCCTTAGCATCTTTTTCCCAATGTACTCTGCATCCCTCCTCAGCACATGTCCAAACCAACATAATCTTGCCTCTCTGGCTTTGTCTCCAAACCTTCCAACCTGGGCTGACCCTCTAATATACTTATTCCTAATCCTGTCCATCCTTATCACAGCCAGTGCAAATCTTAACATCTTCAACTCTGCCACGTCAAGTTCTGACTCCTGCCTTTTTGTCAATGCCACTGTCTCCAACCCGTATAACATAGCTGTTCTCACTATCCTCTTGTAGACCTTCCCTTTCACTCTTACTGGTACTCATCTGTCACAAATTACTCCTGACACTCTTCTCCACCCACTCCATCCTGCCTGTACTCTCTTCTTCACCTCTCTTCCACACTCACCATTACTCTGAACTGTTGATCCCAAGTACTTAAACTCATTCACCTTCACCACCTCTACTCCCTGCATCCTCACCATTCCTCTATCCTTCCTCTCATTCACACACATATATTCTGTCTTAGTCCTGCTGACCTTCATTCCTCTTCTCTCTAGAGCATATCTCCACCTCTCCAGGGTCTCCTCCACCTGTTCCCTACTCTCACTACAGATCACAATGTCATCTGCAAAATTCATAGTCCACGGGGACTCCTGTCTGATCTCGTCTGTCAACCTGTCCATCACCATTGCAAATAAGAAAGGGCTAAGAGCTGATCCTTGATGTAATCCCACCTCCACCTTAAACGCATCCGTCACTCCTACCGCAGACCTCACCGCTGTCATACTACCCTCGTACATATCTTGTACCACTCTTACATACTTCTCTGACACTCCCGACTTCCTCATACAATATCACAACTCCTCTCTAGGCACCCTGTCATATGCTTTCTCTAAATCCACAAAGACACAATGCAACTCCTTCTGACCTTCTCTGTACTTCTCCATCAACGCTCTCAGAGCAAACATCGCATCTGTAGTGCTCTTTCCTGGCATGAAACCATACTGCTGATCACTAATCATCACCTCCCTTCTTAACCTAGCTTCCACTACTCTTTCCCATAACTTCATGCTGTAACTGATCAGTTTAATCCCTCTGTAGTTACTACAGCTCTGCACATCACCCTTATTCTTAAAAATCGGTACCAAAACACTTTTTCTCCATTCCTCAGGCATCCTCTCACTTTCCAAGATTTCATTAAATAATCTAGTTAAAAACTCCACTGCCATTTCACCTAAACACCTCCATGCTTCCACAGGTATGTCACCTGGACCAACAGCCTTTCCGTTCTTCATCCTCTTCATAGCTATCCTTACTTCCTCCTTGCTAATCCACTGCACTTCATGATTCACTATCCACACATCATCCAACCTCCTCTCCCTCTCATTCTCTTCATTCATCAGCCCCTCAAAGTACTCTTTCCATCTGCTCAACACACCCTCCTTGCTTGTGAGTACGTTTCCTTCATTGTCCTTTATCACCCTTACTTGCTGCACATCTTTACTAGCTCGGTCCCTCTGTCTAGCCAATCGGTACAGGTCCTTTTCTCCCTCCTTAGTGTTCAACCTTTTATACAACTCTTCATACGCCTTATCCTTAGCCTTCGCCACCTCTCTCTTTGCCATGCACCTCATCTCCTTATACTCTTGTCTACTTTCTTAAGAGTATGGATTAAAAAGGATTCTGGTATAACAGCTAAGGATATATGGGAAATAACTAAAAATAAGCAAAAATTGAGAAATTGGAAGATGTTCTTCATTCCACATTGCTGCAGTCCTAACTATTGGGTAGTCCGCTGTCCAGTCGGCCCGAATACCAAAATATATGGCTGACGTCGGTCAGGGCGCATTAGACTGACGTCAGTACGTCAGGGTACTAATGCGCATGACCGACGTCATATCCTCAGTCTTTTTTGCCGCATGGTCCGATGCAGAAGCAATTTTGCGAGTGCAGGTTGACGTTCTGAAAGTTTCTGAAGTCAGAGTTTCAGACCGAATCAAAGTTGGCTAAGTACCCGTTGGGAATATTTTGGTTTTCTTGCCTCAGTATTTAACCGGATGTCAGAAAAAGTGAATAACTGTATTTCTTGTGGGAAACAGATACCTCATAGGGATTACCATACTTTGTGTATACCTTGTTTAGGGCCTGAGCACGGCGTTGTTGGATGCCGCTCTTGTGCTAGATTTAACAAACGCACTATTAAGAGAAGGTTAGACTGTGCCAGGTTAGTTTTGGGAAGCGTTGTAATTATAAAATGCCGTCGGAGGCTCCGACGCCCGCTTCGGCCAAAAAGCGCAAGGACAAAGCAGCAAAGCCTAGAGTGGAAGAACCGTCAGTCCCAGACGTCGGATCTTTAGAAGGCTCAGTGGAGCCGGAGGTTTTGCCAGGTGTTTCTTTGGAGTCTCAGGGAGAGACTTTACTGTTACAGGATGTATCCTCGCAGGAAGTAGGCCAGGCTGAGGCGCTCCTCAGGTGGCTGTTCTGCCCTCTCTTTCTAAGCTGGTTAGAGTCTCCCGTTCTGTTTCCAAGGCTTCTTTTAGAGGCAGGCCAAGTTTAACTTCAGTGGGGGTTTCTCCTAGTGCTTCAGGGTCTTTGCCTAAGAAACATATGCTTAAAATGGCAGAGGATTTGATTACTATGATTAGAGGTTCTATGCCCCTCCTGATAAGAGGCCTAGGGTGGAACCTGAGTTTGAGAGTTTTGAGCAATGTTCGAGGCTTCTGAGTCTTGGCTGAAGACTTGCAGGAGTATCCTCCTTATTCTGATTCTGATGTGGATGATTCTACTCCTTCAGCTTCTCCTCCTGAGGATTTTTCATTTTCAGAGACTCTGCATTCCATGAGGGAGCATTTTAAATGGGAAGGTCAAGATTTCTCTGATTCCAGGAAGAGGCTTAGGGAATTCTTGTTTTACCCCAGCATAGGCCTTTAGCTATACCTCCTGTTCTGAATGTGGTGGAAGATGTTTTGCAGAGGCTTCCCTCAATCCTGATTCTTTGCCTCCTGCCCCAGTTAAACCGGATAGGTACTATAGGGTGCCTGAAGCTCATAAGTATCTTTTAAGAGTCCTAGGGCAGACCCGAAACTGTCTCTCAGGGGCCTAAAGGGGTGAAGGCCTCTGTTGTTAAAAATCCTGTTCCTCCTGATAAAGAGGCAAGGGCTTTGGATAGATGGGGAAAGAAAGTGTATACTTCTTCCACTTTAGCCATGAGGCGTTGAATTGTCAGTTTCACATGTTAAAATATCAGAATTATCTCCTTTCACAATTGAAATCTAAGGTGGATGCTCTGGCAGAAGGTATTGAGTGTAAAGAGTTGCAGGATTTAGTTCATGTGTCTGAACAGGTGGGTAAACATTCCTTGCAATGTGGTTTTGATGCTGTGCAGGCCTCCTCGAGGGTGGCTGCCACTGGTTCTGTTCTTCGTAGGCATGCCTGGTTGAGAGATCAGAATTTAGCTGAGCATGTTAAAACAAGGATTTTGGATGCTCCTTTGCAGTCTGATGTGTTGTTTGGTTCGCCTGTGGAAGCAGTCTTAAAGAAAATGGAGGACAAGGCTAAGTCTATGCAAACTGTTAAGGATTTTTGCAGGTGCAGCCTCCAGTTTAGTAGAAATTGGCCTACTAAGGGATGGACTTATCCTGCTTATGATTCCCAGTCTAGGGGTAGGTCTAGGCGTGGTAGGGGCAGAGCTCAAGGTTCTTTTAGGCCTAGGACAGGAGTTCCCCTGCTCAGACTTCTGGTGAGGGCAGGGGTCAGTCCTTTCGTAAGCAGACCCAATGACCTGCCTTTTCAGCTGCCAGTACATTCTCGCCTGGCAGCACCTTTGGGAGGAAGGCTGTCTCTTTTCAAAGAAAATTGGGATTTAATTACCCAAGACAGATGGGTTCTGGATATCATTCACCACGGTTACAGGTTTTATTTCCATACCATGCCTCCTTTCAAAGGCATGCCAGACATTCCTCCTCTACAAAGACAAGAGGCTCACAAGCAAATTTCTCTGTTGCTCCACATAGGGGCCATTCAGCCAGTTCCTGTGCCAGAAAGGGGCCTAGGATTTTATTCTCGCCTGTTCCTAGTACCGAAGAAGGGGAACACGTGGAGGCCAATTTTGGATTTATCTATCCTCAACACTTATCTGGACATTCCCAAGTTCAAAATGTTGACGTTACAACTGCTTTTACCTCTGCTGGGCAAGGATCACTGGATGGTAACTTTAGATCTCAAGGAAGCTTACCTTCATGTGCCTATAAGACTAAGTTGCAGGAAGTATTTGCGTTTTCGAGCTGGAAATTCTCATTATCAGTTCTCTGCATTGCCCTTTGGCTTATCCGCTGCGCCCAGAGTATTCACAAAGGTTCTAGCTCCAGTGATAGCTTACTTCAGGCTAAAAGGAATTCAAATCTATCCTTACTTGGACGACTGCCTGATTCTAGCTCAAGAAAAGGAAGACCTTCTACAGCATTTGGATTATGTCATAGCAGTGCTAAGATGCCTAGGGTATTCTGTGAACGAAATAAAGTCCAGTCTAGTACCCTCTCAAGACATGTGCTTTCTGGGTG
Source organism: Protopterus annectens (assembly GCF_019279795.1). NCBI lineage: Eukaryota > Metazoa > Chordata > Ceratodontiformes > Protopteridae > Protopterus > Protopterus annectens. The sequence continues at coordinate 491,876,423 of NC_056739.1, forward strand.
TGAGACTGAATACAGCAGCCCAGATGGCCTTTTAACCCCGGACAAACAAAAGAATCTTTCCAGTTACTTCCATCAACTATCTCTTCAGTCCGGGCTGACTGCAAGGACAGTCCTTCAAGCCTTAGGGTTCATGGCATCTTGTATTCTGGTGCTTCCCAATGCCAAACTGCATATGAGGAAGCTGCAATGGTATCTCAAAATGTATGGACACAGCACTGCCAGGATTTGGACACTGTCATTCAAATAATACCTTGCATTCAAAAGGAATTTTTGTGGTGGGCTCAGGAATGTCACCTAAACAAGGGACTCTCTGTGACCCGGCCAGAGGCGAGTCAGACTCTAACGACAGATGCCTCAGACATTGCTTGGGGAGCTCATCTAAATGGAAAGTGGATACAAGACAAGTGGCCGGCCAGACTACAGCATCTACATATCAACATGAAAGAGATGTTAGCAGTCCAGTTTGCATTAATGGCTTTCAAGGAGTTACTTCTTCCAGGGCAGGTGTTGATTCTAACAGACAACACAACTGTCATGTGGTACATCAACAAACAAGGGGGAACACATTCTTACCCATTGTGCAGGCAAGCAATGATTTTATGGGAGACTGCGCTCAGCTTGCAACTAACTCTTCAGGCAAGGTTTCTGCGGGAGCACAGAACTCCTTAGCAGATGTGTTAAGCAGACAAATCATGGATCCCCACAGTGGAAACTGGATCTTCATGTATTTCAAAATTGACAGTGTCATGGGGAACTCCAGACATAGATCTGTTCGCTTCTCCACTAAACCACCAGCTGCCAAAGTTTTGCACAAAGAGGTTTCATCACACAGCTTGGAAAGTGGATGCTCTTTCTTTCAGTTGGAAAAATCTTCATGTGTATGCTTTTCCACCTCTGCCTCTTCTCCCAAAGGTGCTTCTAAAGGTCAGACAAGACAAGCCAAGGATGATTTTAATAGCTCCAGATTGGCCTCGGCAGCACTGGTACCCATTACTGAGGAGTCTGGTAAGGAAGCCTCCATGGCCTTTACCCTTGATTCCACACCTGTTGTCTCAGAGGGACGGTCACCTGCTCAATGTCAAGCTTCAATCTCTTCATCTAACAGCCTGGCATATTCTGTTTTGAAAGACAGCAGGTCTCAACTTCCTCAACAAGTTTTAAATGTGATTATGGAAGCCAGAAGACCTAGTACAAGGAAAGTGTACGCAGAAAAATGGAAGAGATTTTTATTTTGGAGTGCAGCAAACAATTTGGAGATTTCTGAGTCTAATTTGAGTGTGGCTCTTCAATATCTTACTGAGTTATTGGACAAAGGTTTGTCTTTCTCTTCCATTAAGATTCATGCTGCAGCAATTTCAGCTCACTATGATTGTGACCCACCATTGTTTTCGCATCCTTTGTTCAAGCAATTTCTTAGAGGGGCAAAGAATAGAAGACCCCCACGTAGAGCTCCTACTCCTGCTTGGGATCTCAATTTTGTGTTGGAGAAACTTACTCTACAACCTTTTGAGCCTGCGGCTACTGCTGAATTGAAATATTTGTCATGGAAGACTGCTTTTATGTTGGCCATTACTTCTGCAAGAAGGGATTCTGAGTTGCAGGCCCTTATGGCGGGAGAGCCTTTATTGATTTTTCATAAGGATAGGGTATCTTTACGTACTAATCCTTCCTTTATGCCTAAGGTGGTTTCTAGTGTGGCTTTAAACCAAACTATTCATTTGCCTACTTTTTATGCAGATCCCCAAAATAAAGGGAAAAGATTTTGCACACTTTAGATGTACACAGGCAATTGCGTTATTATTTGAGCAGGACTAAGGATTTTAGGCAGTCTCAGCAGTTGTTTGTTTCTTTTGCTTTGGGTTCAGGGCAAGCCTGTGTCAAAACAAACTATTTCTAGGTGGATTGGGTTTTGCATTGCATTTTGTTATTCCCATCATGGCAAGGAGATTCCAGCTGGAATTAGGCCTCATTCCACTAGGGCTACTGCCACTTCTACAGCATTTCTAAGGGGTGGCCACTAAGGATATTTTGGAGGCAGCTACTTGGAGTTCAGTGCATACTTTCTCTAAGCATTATCACCTTCCTTTCTACTCTAAGTCTAGGGCTGGTTTTGCCACAGCTATTTTGCAAGGCATGTTGTCAGTTCCTGCTTCCTTATGATTTGCCAGCCTCCCTTACCTCTGCTTTGGGATTCTACCCAATAGTTAGGACTGCAGCAATGTGGAATGAAGAACATAGTACAGTTTTGTACCTACCATAAATGTAGATGTTCGAGGATCCACATTGCTGCAGTCCAATTACCCTCCCTCCTTCCCTCTGTGTTTAAGGGTGGTTGTGTAGGTGAGGTTATATTCTGGTAATTTTGTATATATTGTACATATTTTTGGTGCAGGTATGTTTGGAATTTTTGGTTTTGGCCTTAGCTTTTCAGGGTCTTCTGACATCTGGGGCAAGAAAAGACTGAGGATATGACGTCGGTCATGCGCATTAGTACCCTGACGTACTGACGTCAGTCTAATGCGCCCTGACCGACGTCAGCCATATACTTTGGTATTCGGGCCGACTGGACAGCGGACTACCCAATAGTTAGGACTGCAGCAATGTGGATCCTCGAACATCTACATTTATGGTAGGTACAAAACTGTACTTTTTGTTTTATGGATATGGATACAAGCAGTTAAAATGTTATAGTCCCTTTAGTTTTATACACAAATCAGGCATATTTTAATCAACCAGAGGAGAAGTTGTAGATAGCAAGTAATAAAGAGCTGCAGGACTTTATCTGGGAGGAGAAGACAGCAAGAGTCAAGAGGGATAAGCTGATTCTTCCAGTAGAACAAGGCGGTCTGAGATTACCTGATTTGCATGGGTATTTCAGAGCTACACAGTTAAGGCTCCCCTACATAGCACAAGCAGAAACTTATAATTCAAAGTGGAAAGTGATGATGGAGGAATGGGGTAAGCTCAAGAAGCAATGAGAGACTCGTATTTTGGATACAGATCCTTAAGGAGAATAACAGTAACCATGCAGAATATCTCAGAAAGTATTCTAAGAACTAAGCAAACACGGGAATGGAGAAAGGAGATTATGCCAATAGGATGACTGCAATTAGGGATACAGACAATAGGCAAGAAGGGGCTGGAATTCATTGGAGAAAACTGGCAGAACCAAGATATTGAGAGCAAATAATTAGAGAAGAAGGGCAATAAAATAGAAAGAGGCCAAGAATGTATTTGGACTGCAAGCTAGAGATTGCCTTCCCTGTCAAGGATTGATGTCAGAGTATAGGCAAAGAGAAATAAATAGGGGAATCCTAAATGAAAGACCAGCACTGGTAGAGTTTTCAGTAGAATCTAGAAAAGAAGCTGCTTTTAAAAAAGGAATATTTAGTAGAGCATATAATGTACTGCATAATAACTATAAGAATAAATCAGAGGAGGTTAGAGAGGATTGGGTAGAGAGATTGGATAAGCAATTCACAAAGAAACAACTGGGGGATATATGCATGACTCCCAAATATGCTACAAAGTGTAGAAGATTTAAGATCTTTGCTTGGAAGTATTACATAGGTATGTTATACGTTAAGAGATAATTGGGAACATATTTTCTGGGAGAGTAATGAGTTGGCAGACTTTAAAAATGCCTGCAGACTACTCTGTCAGAAATCCTGGGTGAGCAAATTGGTATGACTAAGGAAATAATTTTTGAGCTGTGATACAGAATCAGAATTGCTTAGACATTGTTAGGGCCTGGCTGAGTATAATTTTAGTGGCTACAAAAAAGCAATTACTAGAAAATGGAAAACAAAGTCTAGACCAACTATACTAGAAGTGGTGAATATAGTAACAGAGATAAAGTAACTGGAAATGGGATCTTTAGAAAACGGTAGGAGCAAATTACTTAGAAAAAATGGAAGTTGTGAGAACAGTAGATGCAGAAGAGAAATGAGGTTTAAAAGAAGGCATGATTTGAATGAGTTATGTAATGTTTGGCTGTGACAGTGACTTAATAGATTATAGGTGATGTATAATGTTTGCAACTAAAATTATGTCAGTATGGTTTGTTTTCATTCATATAAATGTATGATTGGCTATGTCATACGTGATAATTTAATAAAGATGTTTCTTGTTTAAAAAAGAAAAGAGTTTGTTGGATGCCTCTTCAATACAGTCAGTCAAATTGCCAAACTTCCAAAGTCCAGAATATTATTTCTACATTAGAAAGCTGTTCAAGTTCTTCAGCATTGTTCGCCTCCAGTGAGACTCCTAAGGTTGATGGAGTTAGTTACCACATTAGTTTCCCTGATGAAATAATACATGAGATTTTTTTCAGTGGACCATTTTTTGTGCAGCTTTATTAAGTGTAGGGCTATAAAGCAAAACAGTATGGTTCCTCAATTTCTCAGGGAAGTTAACTATTTCCAGAATGTGGTTGGAGGTGAGAAGTGCCTTTCCATTTAAGTCAAGGAAAACATGGTAAGGTTTTCTTGGAAGAAGTCCTAGAAAAAATATTTGTGAGCATTTTTGATTTTCCCAAATCACTGTTCCTGTTTCTTTTGTGTTTTAAAACCCAGTTGTTCCCATGGTGTCCACCTCTTATATAAATTTGACTTCAGAAATCATTCCCACTGTAATCTTATTTGCTTGTACAGATGAACTCTCCTTAAGCTGAGTGAAGCTCATTTTCCCTAATGTTCGCATCTATCCACCAACTAGATGAACACTGCTGCAGTCCCCAAAGTTTTTAACCACCTTTTCCAGCTTACCTTTTAAAGTCTGTTGCTTACCACTTGTACCTAGTACTGTCCTACAAATTAACTCAAAACATATATTACAAAATACACATAGTTTCTGTAAAAAGAAACATTATTACAAAATGTGTCACTTAAATGTCCTTTAGCAATGGTGAAGTTATGTTTTCACTAGTAGTACATTTTCATCTAAATTGTATTTTATATATGAATAAGGTTGCCACCAATCCCTATGATCCTGTCACTTGCATCAGGAAGCAGAAGGACACAAAAAGTCCCGCTTTTGCCTTTTTTTTTTTATAGCCATGGGGAATATTAAAAAAAACAAATTTTCTTTTTTTTCTAAGTCATTTAGCAGTCCAATCAGCAAGCCAGTAAGGAGGCCAGCAAACCAGACAGCCATCCAGTAAGGAATCTGGCTTACCAGCTAGCCAACAAGCCTGTAAGGAAGCTGGCAAACCAGCCAGCATGCCAGTAGGGACGCCAACTTATCAGCCAGGCAGAAAATCAATAAGTAGGCCATCTAGCCAGCCAGCCAGCAAAGAGGCCAGTAGGTCAGCAAGCCAGACATTAAGGCAGCCAGTAAGGTGGTCAGCAAACCAGGAGACCAGCTAGCAAGGAGGTCAGTTGGTTGGTCAGCAAGCCAGACATTAAGGTGGCTAGCCAGAGAGTAGGCAACCAAGGTGGCCATCCAACCATCCAGAAGGACAACAAGGTGACTAGTCAGCCAGCAAGGTGGCCAAACAGCCAGTCACAATGCCAGGATGACAGCAAGGGGGTCAGCAAGCCAGCTATCCTAGAGGGAAGGATGCCGGCCAGTCCAAAGGTAAGGAATCTAGCCAGGCCAGTGAGAAGCATGATACCCAGTCCAGAGGTAGGGAGGCTAGACAGCTAACCAGTGGAGGTGGGAAACTAGACAGTCAAGTGAAGACCGTAGTTGTCCTGTTATACTCTGTAGTGATAGTTACAATTTGCATTTTAGTTTTTTAACTTGTAAAGGTGGAAATATATTCTATTTCTTTTGTTTTATTTATTATTTTCTTTTGCTGTGTTCAGAGGTAAACAGGGTGTTTTGTACATTGCAAATATATTTTATAGTGGCTTTTTGGAATGATTTAAAAGAACTAGTTTTTAAAAGTGAAAGTGTGTGTGTGTGTATGTGCGGGTGTGTGTATGTATATATATTTATGTATGTGTGTATACATAGATGCATACATACATACATACATACATACATTTATTTGGGGGGGGCTATGTTCAGAAGTAAAGTAGTGCTTTTTGCAGTACATCACAACTTTCTGTGCTTCTCTGGAATGTCCATAATGTCACATGCTTGGCTGGGCCCTCTACCCATGACCATACCCTTCATGATCTCATATAGTGGCCACTCTCCCTGTGTCCCACTTTGGACTGCTGAAAAAGTGGCAACCCTGTATACAAAAGATTGTGCTTTAGATTGTGCATGGAGGCACATCATGAGCGAACTTTTTAAGGACTTGATAGTTTTAATGTATCTTATATAGTGTGAGAATCATCTGGTGTTCACAGAAAATGCATTCCTTTTCATGTGATCTTATTTATTTGTGAGCAGTATGTTTATATGTTGAATATTGAGTATGGCTGTTGGAAGAATTCTTTCCCAGTAAATACTGAAGGTATACTCAAAATGTAATCCATGTGTTATGGTAGTTAGGACCATGACACTATTTGTAAAGATGTTATACCTTCTCAGCTGATTTTTGAGTGCTTAAACATACTGTCTGTACTAAAATGTCATTGATCTTAATTACCATAATGTACCTACTCATGTCTTGGCTTGGAACTATAAGATTTGCTTGTAATGCTGTTTTCTTGTATTTATATTTGTGTTTTTCTGTACATTTATCGATAATCATATGCCATTTGTATGTGTTTTCATGTATGTACTTTATCATGCACCTTATATATTTGCTTGTTGGATCCAGGCTTGGATTATGGCAGAAAATGGTCTTTGGACCAGGTAATTTACCCAGTTAACAAATTAAAATAAATAAAAACTCAGACATATATTAGGCAGACCTCACCCTAACCATAGTAAATCAAACATACAGAGTTACCATACCATGGCCGTTGGCAGAGCCCATAACTTTAAAATCCTGGGTTAACATTGAACCCAACTAGATTTGAAGGCCCATAAGGCAGACATTGCCGCCTGGCACCCCCCCCCCATAACATTCTAGTAACTGTGACTCTGTTATACATAAATCACGCACATACTTTGCAGAGTACTTGTAACAGTGTCATATCTGTTCGGGCCAAATGTATGGGCAACTCTAGTAGGTTAAAAAGAATGGAAGTGATCAAAGATTGTCTTGCGTCTTGAATATGCAACATCCTATGGATGGATTGTTGGACATCCCAGAAAAAAATGGGAAAATATATATGCTTATCAAAATTCTGCCATTACCATTAATATTACAACCAATTTTTGCCATTCCGTCAGTGGCCAAGGACATGGTGTTACATTCACAGAATGTCAGCCTGAGTTGAGATATGCACACAGCCAAAGTGCTTTGCATCTGATGATCTTCAACTCTGTGTCTGTCTGTCTCTCTCTCTCTCCAGAGATTGTAACAACCAAAAACACACAAAAAATATAAACTTAAACTAAAAAAAAAAGACACAGAACATACTGCATAACCACACTGTTTTTAAACACAGTTAAGCACTTTCATCCAAGTGACAGGACTTCTTTAGAAATGGGTTAAAAGCCACACACTTTCTTCTTATAGAGTAGGGTTACCACCTGTCCCACTTTGCGAAGGACAGTCCCTCTTTGGGCAGTTGTGCCCTGCAAAAAAAATTGAAAAAATGGCAAATGTCCAGAGATTTTAGGACAAAAATATTTCCTGTATTTTTTTTAATAGTTGCATAAAACAGTTATTTTGTATCTGAAACGCCTAATTGTTATAAGAAACAGAGTAAGCAACTCAAATGCTACAAGAATAAGTTCTTTCATCTGTACTTACCGTGGATATGTTTTGCCCTGCAAAATATGACATTTCTACAAAAAATGTCCCACTTTGGGCATTTGAAAAGGTGGCAACCCTATTATATAGCTAAACACACAATCAATTACAAAATTAAGTACCATAAAGCCTCTAAATAATGGGCACTTGAGTTGATAAAATGTACCATAAAGCTTCTAAAAAATGGGAACTTGGAGTAATGTAAAGGTGAAAAATACAAGTATGAAAACCCAACTACAATGAAAATGTACACATCCATCTTATCAAAAATATTGCAGAATAAATGTACTAAAATGTTTATCTAAAGCCAAATACAAATTTAATACAATCCGAATAAATAAATTAATAATTCCAAACACTAGTTGAAGCACAACAAATTCAGCTACATAATACAACCTGCTTTGAGCCTTAAAACACTAGAAATAGAGACCAAATCATTAAGATCTGGTTCCACATAGGAATTAGTTCTGAGTTGCCATTTCAGTTCTGCCAACTCAGGAATGTCATTCATAGGACCCCCAAGAGACCCAAGATCCACCTGGTCGATGGCATAAAACTTGAAATTATGGTTACTTTTGACACGAAGATGTCTGTAAAGTGCATTATGCTGACCTAAAAATACTAGCCTTAATGTCACTGAAATTAGCACTATATGTCAATGTCAAAACGTTAGCAAATTTGTTGATACCATCGCCAAAATCTTGTCTCAATACCAGAGGGCCACCTTATTTCTATGTGCAACCAGGTCTTAATGATTTGGTCTCTATTCCTAGTGTTTTAATGCTAAGAGTACGTTGTTTTATGTAGCTGAATTTGCTATGCTTAAACTAGTGTTTGGAATTATTAATTTATTTATTCAGATTGTATTAAATTTGTGTTGGTTTTAGATAAACATTTTAGTACATTTATCCAACAATATTTTTTGATATGATGGATTTGTGCACATTTTTATTGTAGTTAGGTTTTTATACTTATATTTTTCTTGTATTTTTCACCTTTACATTTTTCAGGTTTCAATTTTTTAGAAGCTTTATGGTACATATTAGCAATTTAAGTTCCCATTATTTAGAGGCTTTATGGTATTTAATTATGTAACTGATCATGTGTTTAGGTATATTAGACGGATGTGTGTGGATTTCGTTAGAGATTGTAGGGAATTTTTGCATTCCCATGCTACCTTAAAAAGACCTTTTCAAATTTAAAAAAAAAAAAAAAAAATGAAAACTTATCCACAAAAATCCCACAACAATCAGAGGTGAAGACAGATTTGCTAAATGTCAGAATTCTCAACAGTAAAATGGGTGACTTTCTTGGAGGATGTTGATATTTGTAGCACTGCAGTGTGGTTTAAGGATCCAAAATACCTATCACTATTTCCAGGGAGTCTCTCATTTCGTTGTTGCATATCAGATAAAACAGGACCAGTGCCTCAGACTTTTAGAAGAACTTAAGGTCAGAAGCCAAGAATATGACTCAAGGACTCAGGAGTAGAAATTGTTCAATATCACTGTAATTGCTTGTAATGTTATAGGAATCTACACCTTCTGTGTTCCTTGCAGAGCATGAGGATTTCCAGACTGAACTTTCAAGGTGTAAAACTCCCAACAAAAATACAGTCCTTATTAGAGATTTTCACTGGGCAAACTACTCAATCTCAAATAAATGTGCATAAAAGTAAGTTGACTATGAGAGCAGTGTGTAACCCTGTTGGGTATGTCAACATCTTATATATCATTTTGACTGACCTGTTTCTTTGTTTTTTTTTTTTTTTTTATATCTTCTCCCCGTCAATGGTTTTACCATATGTAAGTAGCTCAGATTGTGTTGCCATCATCTTTAACATAAGATTAAAACCAAATTGGGCATAAGTAAGTCTTTCTTCCTAGTAATGCAGTACTTACAAAATCAGAAGGGAGGATACTGTTATTAGTTACTTAAATACCTTTTTGGGGTACCCTCAATGAGATTTGTAATATTATTAACTCTTTGATTCATGAACCTGCACCAGTAAGACAATAGTAATATAAAAAACTTGATTAAAAGATGTACATCAGAAAAAAGACATACCACTTTCAAAAATTGCCCTAGTCATAAAACAAGATTAAAGTACAGAAACTATTTGTCTTTCTTATCAAATCTTCCACATCCAACTATGAACTCAATTTGTTCTGAAAGGTGTCCTTTACTTATATCAGAAAACTTTGTATGTAGTATGGTGTCAGTAACAACAAAGTGGTCACCCAACTACAAGATATAGTGAATGTGCCTGGAGAAAAAAAAAATGTGCAAACTTCATACCATCCAAAAAAAGTCCATGTCACAGATATAAAAAGGTGACATCCCTTATATAACTAGAGACTATAACTGCCGACACTCTGGTGGCATAGAAGGATAAGCCCTGACTACGGCCCAGCCAACCCGTTTTCGATTACCAACTCTGGCACCTGGCTGAGTAACAGAGGGAGGATGAGTGGTTACATGGGCACTCTTTACAGTGACCCTTGGTGGAAGCTAGGCTTGTCATATTGTAGGGGGAATTAGCAAAAGACTGGTGGGCCTGGCTGAACTGCTGTAAGGGTGGGGTGATATGCCACATTCCCCCTAGTTTATGCCTTCCCCTTGTATACATCTGCAAAGGCTGCATGGGGGGTTGTAATAGGGTAGGCATAAAGTAAAAAAAAACCCTGGCTGATGGTGACAATTAGGTTCTGTGACCGGCCCCAGCTATATCGGAGTTAGTCTAGGGGGTGCTATGGAGAAGCTGGTAGACCTGGCGCCGGTGTGGGTCACTGGGTATGAAGGCCATAAAATGATGCAAGAGAGCAAAAATTGCTTAAAGAAATATTGTAACTGCTACAAGAAGTAACATTAAAAACTCAAGTTTTATCAAACCAAGCAATATACCTGGCCTTTTCCTACAAACAGCCAAAGAAATCCTAATTCAGTCCAGTGTCGGTCATATTATGCAGAATGTTCGCATATGGACACCCCCCCCCCCCCATTGATCTGAACAGTATTCTGGGTAAAACCACAGAGGTAAGTCATAGTGGAGAATGAAATATAAGCACTACTTTTGTTAGGTATGGAGCAGTATGGGCTTGTTAGTGGGAGATCTTGACTTTTAAATCTTATGGCATTCATTGAAGATGTGTCAGCAGCAGTCAATGAAGAGCTGATGGTGTATGTTGCTTATGTTGATTTTGCTAAAACCTTTGATACTTTTCCATATCCTGTATCATTATCATAATTTGTAGCTTGTTGACAGATCTCACCTGTGACATGCAGAACCCAATACATAATTTAGTCTGAGTCTCAAAATGCCATGTTGCACACTTCTGAAATAAATATGCTAATGGATGGAGTAAATGATCTTTCGTATGCACCATGGTGATTTTGAGATAAAAATAATTCAGTCTGATTTTGTAGATCTCTGGCTACAGAAACAAGTAGGACCAATGCCATAGATGACAGGACTGCTCTGTACATCTGATTTCCACAAGGCTACAACTTCCACCTGCAACCCCCCATAATGTACCATGCTGGAGTACCCGTCCAATTCTTTTTCACTGAATAGAGATTGATCATACTACGGTTTGCCCTGTGTCTAGCTTGTCTTCCCAGGGAAAGTCATTTCTTTATGTATTTGTTTGATAACCTTTCTGTTTGACTTACTTACCATTTCTTGTTTGCTGTTTTTTCTTCTTCTCCCATAGTTTTATTTCTGTCAGCCATTGTGTTATGTGGGCTTTACTCCAGCAGTCATCATGGCTCATCAGATATCCTTTTTTTTTTAATAATCTAGTTTATCTTGCCTTCATCTGGTTTGTTGTAAGGAAAATAAAAGGAAGGGGAGTCTTTTTTATAATGGAGATTTCCAGGCATGCTTAATTTCCTTATGATATACTCCTATGCCATGCATTATGCTTAGTGTGCATTTTTTTACTGTTTGAAGTAAAAGGTTGGAGTCATTTTTTGTTTTTTGTTATATTGTGTTTCACTTTAGTATGCCGACAACAATTTTTTAATGGGTCAAATAGTATAACTGACATTTTTTTCTGTAGTATATGTGTCTGTCTTTGTTTTTATCCTTTTCTGTGCAGTACTTAACTTCTGGTTTTCAAAGCAACAACAAGTATGGTATTTTCTCTACAGGAATTACTTTGTGTCACCCTTAGTTGCCACTCTTAAAATGTATTACATTTGTTCATTTTCAAAACTACTCATTGAGGGTCCTAGTGGTAGCAAGGTTGAGAGGGCAAACTATATTTCCCTAGCCTCTTCAGGAGTCTCCAGCTTATCCACCATTCAGTAAAACTGCAAGAAAAACCCAGCCAAGCTAAAGTTTTCACTGTGTGATACCATAAATTTCCTGTAATGGATGCCATAGAATATATACAAATGACTTCTTTTGGATGTCAAGTGTTTCACCTACATGGCTTCGGATTGTCCATGACATTTTTACTTTTTAAGGCTTTATGATTGCATTCAGGTCAGTAAAGCCAAACTCCACTAGCTGTGGACATGCATGCTTTGGCCTTTTTAATGATCTCATCAACACAGAATAAGTGGATAGTTCTCAGCGCAGAATTAGTGGATAGCCTTTTCAGGGGTCTTCAACTTCCTGTAGAATCTCTATGCATTCCCAGGCAAGTTGAGCAATATAACTCCTCCAGCATGTCGTGGAACTGTTCTAGATCTTCTTCTCAGTGACCTTTGCCTGGGCCGTTTCTCATGTGAGGTGCCTAGGATGCATTCTCACAATGTGGCCAAACCTCTTCAGCTAACTCCTTTACCATGAGGGAGCAGTGGCTACATTCCAGGATTATTCCAGATTGCCAAGCTGTTCACTGTGTCGCAGAGAGTGAGCTCAACTACCTGGCAAAGGAATCTCAGTTGGTAGCTTCCCAAAATTCATGACCATAGGTTCATAGGTTGGTACTAGGCTATCGGCCTTAGGGCCTATACAAGCCTAGCCATAACAATTCCATGGATATTTATTCCAGCAATATTTACTTCTGTGGATCCCTATCTAACAGGGCGACTGACGTGATCCCCGGGGTGAATTTCCTATCTCCCATCTAATCGTCAAAGTTCCTTTTGAAGAGGGCCAAGGAGGCACTCTGCTTGACATGTATGGGCAGTCTATTCCAGAGTATGGGGAGTCTATGGGTCAGGAACCTCTCCCTCCAGCATGTTTTGTTCATTGTGATGACAAAGTTTAGATCCTTCGAGCATGTGGCTCTGAGGGATTGAGATTTCTTTAAGTGGAGCATATCCAACAGCTCAGGATTTGACATGGCCTTGTATGTTAAGCAGAGATCGCCTCTGAGTAGACGATATGCCACAGAGTATAGCTGGAGTTTTTTTAGACGGTCAGTATAGGGTATCTGCTTTAGGCCTGTGATTCTTTTAGTGAGGTATTTCTGTGGCCTTTCCAGCTGTTGCAGATGTCTTGTGAGGTACATACCAAACGGGGCATTGTACTCTATAATGGGTCTAATGAGGAATGAGTACAGTGCGACAATGACCTCCTTTTTTCTGGATGAAAAGCTCTTGGTGATAAGGTGTGCCACATAGAAGGATTTCCTGACTGTTGTGGCAATGAGGTTATCGAAGGTGAGACCACTGTCCACCTGTGTCCCTAAGTCTCTCATCACACTTTCAGTGTTTAGTGTACTGCCACCTGTGTGGCAATTCATGGGTACATGTTTTTTCCCAAAGGGGATAACTATACATTTCTTGGCATTAAGCTTGAGCCCATGGCTCTGGCACCAAGCATCTGTATCTGTAAGGCCCTTTTGTAGAATATCCACATAATTTGGGGATTCAGTAATGGCTCCCTGTTTGCAGTCATCTGTGAACTTTGCTAGCCAGAGCCCCTTAGTGTTGGCCTGTACTTCAGAGAAGTAGATGCCAAACAAGAGCGGTCCCAGGACTCAACACTGAGGTACTCCACTTGTCACTTGTCATGTGGAAGAGGGCATAGACTGACCACTAAACTGCAAGCTTTGTCCTGTGACTAAATTCTTGCTTCACTACCACAGACCATTATGTGCTTGCAGTAGTGCTCATGCTACATCCATCTTCTTTTCAGTCTCCCAGTTCCTTGTACCATGAAGAAGACCCCAAGATGCTTAAACTCCTCCACCTGAGGTATCTGTCCTTAGGCCTGAGTATACAAAGAGTTTGGTGAGGCCATGAAGAATGACTTTTAGGGAAACTGAAAAGTGGTTTTAGGAGACTGTCCGACGGCTCAAATGGGAGTGATGGGGTATTACCCTGGTTGTTCATAGCAAGGCTGGAGACATAGAGACTTTTTCCAGAGACCTTTTGCAAGCTGCAGGGAGCACTTTGCAAACCTTCTGAATCTAATGGATATGTATATTGCTTGAAGCAGACAAAGGAGTTGGATCCTTTTGGTAGATGAAAGTCACTGTAAAAAGTAAACATTTTTGGTTGTCCATAGGCTGTGGTTTAATACCTTTTCAGTGTTGCTTGGAAGGCTGGGACAGTACATCAGGAATAACAAACTGGGATACTGGCCTGTATCTTCAGAAATGTCTGTTCCAGATGTCCTTCATGGATGCATCTGCAGTCATAACAACTGGGTTGTCCTGTCGTCAGGCAGCCCTTCAGTCGGCCGGATTCCAAAGTCCGGGTCCGGCTTCGGCTGATGTCGCACTTCACCCGACGTCATCTCTGTTGGTCTTCGGGTATAAAGGCATCAGCCGACGCCATTTTCCTCAGTCTTTCTTGCCGCGTGGCGCCCAAAGCAGAAGCTGTTTGCAAGTGCCGGTCGGTCGGATCCAGAGATTACCTCTACCGAATACTACTTCGAAGACTTCTAAAGCTAAGTACCCCATTGGGGACTCTTTCTTGCCTCAGCCGATGTCAGAAAAAGTTAATAATTGTTTAACCTGTGGGAAACAAATACCTCATAAAGATTTCCACTCTTATTGTCTGCCTTGTTTAGGCCCAGCCCATGACGTAGCAGCCTGTTCGGCCTGTGCTTCTTTCAACCGACGAACGCTTAGGCGTCGGTCGGAGTTTGCAGAACAGTTTTTCGGTTCTGATTTTGCGTACATTATGCCATCGGATCCTCCGACTACCCAATCCGCCAAAAAACGCAAAGATAAAGACCGACACTCGCGGTCCGCGGTTTCGGCCGAAACCATGGTTAAGCAAACCGCGAGTGTCTCGGTTTCGGCCGAAACTGAGAAAACTGATCAAAGTACAGCTGAATCTATCTCTACAACTGAGGCCCCTGCTACCACTCTTGAATCGGCCTCAGAAATTTTATCCACTACGGTGGTTGCCACTGACTTATCAGACACCATTCCCTTGGATGTCTCTACCCCAGCACGTGGTGCTGCTAGGCCTCCAGCAGCCATGTCCATTAAGGCCTTCACCAGGGCTAAAGCAGCCAAGACTACCAAACGGTTAAAGATTTCTTGCAGGTTCAACCCCCAAGGTTTAGCAGGAACTGGCCTGCCAAAAATTGGTCCTTTCCTGACTCCACAAGATCTCAAAGGGGCAGAAATAGACGTTCCAGAGGCAGAAACCAATCCAGAGGAGGTGCCTACAGAGGACGACAGTGGCAAGGTAACAACAGAGGCACAGACACAACCACTGCCACTACATCAACACAACCACAGTGACTTAACCCTAAATCCGCCTACCAGGGAACAAATAGCAGCTCCTCTAGGCGGAAAGTTAACCTTATTTTCAAAGAACTGGCACTACATAACAAAAGACAAGTGGATTTTACAAACCATAGATCAAGGTTACGGTTCCACTTCCACACTTTACCAGTCAAAGAGGAATGCCAAATCTACCTCCAAATCAAAAACAGAGGCTCTACAACAGATAATGGAGTTAGCAAACATGAGAGCTGTGGAAAGAGTGCCAACAGCAGAGCAAGGAAAAGGGGTTCTACTCCAGACTATTCCTAGTTCCAAGAAAGGAAAAAAGTTGGAGACCAATTCTCGACCTGTCCACCTTAAATACATACATCATTGTCCCAAAATTCAAAATGCTGACCCTACAGCAACTTCTTCCCATGCTGGGCAAGGAGTGTTGGCTGGTAACTCTAGATCTCAAGAAGGCATACCTGCACGTCCCCATTCGACCAATCTGCAGAAGATACCTCAGATTTCTTGCAGGATCAAAGCACTATCAATTCTCAGCATTGCCCTTTGGCTTATCTACTGCGCCCAGAGTATTCACAAAATGCCTGGCATCAGTAATCGCCCATTGCAGACTACAGGGAATTCAAATTTACCCATACCTGGGCGACTGCCTGCTACAAGGGGACAACAAAAGCAAGCTGACAACAGATTTACAAAGGGTCATTTACTTGCTACAAGCACTGGGATACACAGTCAATTTACAAAAGGCAAGGCTGATACCATCCCAAACAAGGACATTCTTGGGCGCGGAATTGGACACAGTAAAACAAATGGCATTCCTAACTACAGAAAAACAAAAAGAACTCCCTCTTTACTTCTTGGCACTAACAAAACTGAACAAGTTAACAGCAAGAAAAGTACTGCAGGCCTTGGGCTTCATGGCATCATGCATAATCTTGGTCCCATTTGCCAGACTACATATGAGAAAACTACAGTGGTACCTAAAGAATTTATGGTCCCAACACAGACACAGCCTAGAAACAGAAATCCCACTAATTCCATGCTTAAAACAGGAGTTCCTATGGTGGGCTCAGGCATGCCAGTCAAACCCAGGCCTACCCTTTCGCAGATGTCAAGCAAGCCAGACCATCACAACAGACGCTTCAGACCTAGGATGCGGGGCCCACATGCTGGACAAATGCGTGCAAGGATTGTGGACACAGGATCAACTTCACCTGCACATCAACCTAAAAGAAATGCTGGCAGTAAAACTGGCAATCCAAAAGTTCAGACCATTTCTCAAAGAGGGCCAGTTGATGATAAGGACAGACAACACCACAGTCATGTGGTACATCAACAAACAGGGAGGCACTCATTCATACCCCCTATGCAGAATGACTTTGGAGCTGTGGACCCTGGCACTCAGTTACAACATCCAGTTACAGGCAATATTTGTACCGGGAAAAGAAAATACTCTAGCAGACATATTAAGCAGAACCACATCGGATGCCCACGAATGGAAGCTGCACCCGGACATCTTCAAGACCATCTCAAAGAAATGGGGAATGCCTCAGATAGATCTATTCGCATCGCCTCTCAATCACCAGCTCAAAAAATTCTGCACAGGGACATTCCACCCACTAGCATGGAAAGTGGATTCGCTCTCCTTCAGCTGGAAAGGCCTAACAGCATATGCATTCCCACCTCTTCCCTTGATACACAAAGTACTACTAAAAATCAAGGAAGAACGTCCAAGGATAATCCTGATAGCTCCAAACTGGCCAAGACAACACTGGTACCCACTGCTGAGGAGCATGTCTCGGAACAATATGTGGCCAATACCCCTGATGCCTTTGATGTTAACTCAGAACAACTACAGCATCATACATCCAAACCTAAAAACGTTGCAACTGACTGCATGGAACATCACATAGCAGCAGCTAATCCAGAACTTTCCCAAAGAGTTAAAGACATTATTCTTGAAGCACGCAGACCTTCAACAAGAAGGAACTATGCTGGAAAATGGAAAAGGTTTGTCATTTGGAGTACTGAAAGAGGAAAAGATGTGTCAAACATAGATATGCCTAACATTCTGGAGTATCTGGCGAACTTCTTCATTCAGGCCAGACCTACTTCACCATTAAGATACATGCATGAGCTATTACAGCAGAATACAGCTTTGATCCACCTGTTTTTCGCACCCTTTGCTCAGGCAGTTCCTCAGAGGAATCAAGAATGTAAAACCTCCAAGGAAACCACCATTACCAGCTTGGGACTTAAACTTTGTGCTAGAAAAGTTGACACTATCACCCTTTGAACCAGCAGCAACAGCAGACCTACAACACCTGTCATGGAAAACTGCTTTCCTACTGGCAATTACTTCAGCAAGGAGGGTTTCAGAACTACAGGCCTTAATGGCAGTGCAACCCTTCCTAATCTTCCACCAAGATAGAGTGTCCATGAGGACTAATCCTACATTTATGCCTAAGGTGGTATCCAGAGTGTCTTTAAACCAGGCAATCCACCTACCTACCTTCTTTCCCAACCCACAAAACAGAGGGAAAGAATACTGCATACCTTGGATGTACATAGACAGCTACGCTACTACTTGGACAGAACAAAAAGTAGCAGAAAGACTGACCAACTTTTGTAGCCTATGCAACAGGAAGGGAAGGAAAAGCTATTTCCAAACAGACAATCTCCAAATGGATAGGAAATTGCATACAATTCTGTTACTCCTTCCATGGAAAACCAATTCCACAGAACATAAGACCTCATTCTACAAGGGCAACAGCCACTACCACAGCCTTCTTACGAGGAGTGGCAACCAAAGACATTATTGAGGCGGCTACTTGGACCTCCGTGCATACATTTGCCAAGCATTATAATTTGCCTCTATATTCCAGATCCCGAGCAGGGTTTGCCACTGCTGTACTGCAAGGGATCCTAAACACACCATAATCTACTTTTATCCTCCTCCCTAGTTGGCTATGGTATTCTACCCAGTTGTTATGACTGCAGATGCATCCATGAAGGACATAGTACAGTTTTGTACCTACCATAAATGTAGATGTCCGAACTGGATAGCATCTGCAGTCAGGATTACCTCCCTCCTTCCCTCTGTGGTACTCCTAGGATGTTTACCCTCCTAATAGCTAGCTGGTGGGGGGGAGTCTTTTATGGTGTATTTGTTTGTATATATGTACATACATGCTTATTTTGTGTTTACCTCTATCTTTTTGGAAACATTGGCATCTATCCAAATTTTAGCCTTCAAGAGGGCTACTGGCATCTGGGGCAAGAAACACTGAGGAAAATGGCGTCGGCTGATGCCTTTATACCCGAAGACCAACAGAGATGACGTCGGGTGAAGTGCGACATCAGCCGAAGCCGGACCCGGACTTTGGAATCCGGCCGACTGAAGGGCTGCCTGACGACAGGACAACCCAGTTGTTATGACTGCAGATGCTATCCAGTTCGGACATCTACATTTATGGTAGGTACAAAACTGTACTTTATGGAGACATCACACTTGTCAGTTTGCCTGAGAAAGCATATGTCAAGGTGATGGAAAAGAGACTTTGGCTTGTATTTGAGCTTTTGATTCACAAGGAGTGTTGTGATATTTGCTTTGTGGACTTGAAAAAGGCATATGACTGTGTACCTAGAAATGCCTTAGAGGAAACACCACAATAGTACTGGGTCCCAAGGCTGCTTCTTTATGCCATTCAGTCACTGCTTTAGAGAAGTAAAATATAAAGCTTTTTTTCAGTGTGTATATGGAGATAGGAAAATGTTTAATGTGATGTTTACAAGTTTGTTTTTGAGTAATGGTACTGAAATTCTGAGGTAAGGTACAGTATGTATTGACAGAGCTGTAGATGGGACAATTGGCATCCCATTGCAATCACCCAGCCATCAATCTCCAGCCCTTAATTTTCCTTGAGGAGCAGAAAAGAAATGAACATCTTCCAGCTCTGATGGAAAAGAACTATTATGCTTCTACATAATAGCTGTATTCCTACACTAGCTCCTTGCTACAGTTACTAACATTCACAGCAGGCAGTTTTTTTAAATAATTGTTAGCAATTAAACTGACTTGCAAGGACGAGTCAACACTTCTTCTGATCATGCCTCCTAACAGCTTGCACCCTCCCCTTACGCCCGAAACTAGCTGCTGCTTTTTGTCTATTGCCTTTCAAGAGGTAACTTTTTTGCAAGTTTCATAGTTTCTTTAGAGCTTACTTCATTTTCTTTTCATTTTAAACACCTTGATCAAATTGACACTTAAGATATAGGTACATATGTATACATTAATATAAATGATACTAAATCATATGAAAATTTTTCATTTGCACGCAGTTATACATTACAGTGTTTTCTTTCTTTTTAACAATTGCTAAGCACTTCATTACATAAATTTATCAGTTCCTGTCTTCCCTTAAACTTAACTCCTCTTAAACATTTGTCCACATGCATTGTTCCCACAAATTTCATTTATTTCTATGTAATTTTCTCCTTCACTTTTGCATCCATTTTCCTTTGGCACTCTTCCAGCAGGGTTGTTATAGAGAAATAAGTTTCCTTCTGGAAGCTGTAATTCAGTTCTTATTGGCCAACTGGACCATTTTGTGCATCCTTCCAGTGCATAATTATATTTATTTATTTCTGTTAGGCTTCAGGTTACAGTTCCCACTGGATCTTTGTCTACTCAGTGAGCTTTGTCACAGGCCTTCAAGTGGCTTTACTGTAGCAGTTAAGAGGTATCACCAAACAGTTTTGGAATATTTATGATGGTTTTCTCTGCTTCTTTATCTAGTTTAGTTGCTAGAATGAAGTTATTTTTGTTCAAAAGCAGTACTACTGCTCTTTTGTTGCTTTATTCCTTCTTTAAGGATTGATTCTGTGTCAGAAAGTACAGTAGCATGTTTAATAGCAAGAAATCTTATGTTCGTGCGTGCTTCTTGATTGCTAACATAATATGACATTGTAGTATATTATTTTTGAGGATTTCTTATGAACTTTGTGACCTTGTGTTTTTCTCCTACTGTTCTGGAGCTGCTGAGGGACTGAGGCTGTGCATTAGCAGATCTTGATCCTCTTTTTTTTTCCTTCCCTGAGGTCCCGTTCCCCTTGTCTGCAGGTGTTGGAAACTACACAAATATTGATCAGACATCAGTAGTTGACTCTGACCATAATGATGTGTATACTGTCATTGTATGCCAGTTGGTGTTGCAGGCACGTCACTCCATGTTGCTGGCATTACTTTTCCTGTCCTTGAATGTCTATTTCTGCAGCAGGAGCGTGTCCGTCCGGCATGATTCTCAACACTTGTTCATCAGATGATTATCCCTTTGAAATCAGTACAACAGTTCTCTATTCTACCAGTGTTGTGTCTTTTTCTTGTGTACGTACTTTATCAACACTGTTGTCTGGAATTGTTTGGGTCAGTTTTGTGCGTGTGTAAAAATGTCATTTCCTTTGACTCCATAAAAAACTTTAGTATTCTCATAATTATTATTTATCAAAATCCTTTCCATGCAGATGTTGTCCTCCTTTCCTCAGTATTTCTAGAAGGTACACAGGATTGAAGCTTGTCCTGAGATATACTTCTATGACCATTCTACTATAGGATGTATTGAATGAGCTTCTAATGTAGCAAAACATACAAATTCTACATTTTGGTTATGTTTTGGGTACATGTCATGAAGTGGGAGGTATGTTATTTCTTCTTTTTTATTCCATACTTGTGTATATACTCAGCTTCTCCACAACAGTGATACCTACTAACATAAGGTGATCAGGGACTGCTAGCCATACTGGCTGGTCATAACTGTGCTGGACACTTCCAGAGTGGTGCCACTCACGTTTTAGTAAACCTGATGAAATGGACCAATTCCTGCCAATCCTGTTGATGCACCCCCCCAAAAAACCCAAAGCCATTGTCTTTGTTTTCAGCCATGAAGTTCAGTTCCAGTTGTTTTTCCCTAGGCATCTAAATTTTGGGGTAGACTGGCAAGCTGCCTTTTGCCTTCTGCACACTCTTCATATAATCATCACTGTACCTGTTTCTGGCAGTTACCCTTTCAGCAGAATTTCTCACTTACATCACAACATTCTGTCCCGAGGAGATCAAGCAGTGCCTTAAAAGAAGTGTTTCAGGACAAGGCTTTCAAGTCTTCTCTGTGTTTTTCCCTTAACCTAGTTATGCTTGCGTGTCTGTACAGATCTGCCACAGCTATATCCTCTGGATTCACCCTTCCTTGACCCTTCCAACTTGGCCGTCTATTGTCTGCTCAGAGAAACTGTGTTCTGGAAGCTCTTCTAGACTTCAGCAAACCTGTGAGAGGCCACTTTGTCTGCTCTGTGTTCCGGGGGTGTGGGTTTAGGCCCTGTTTCCTCATGGTTTCTCATAACATGCAAGTAACTGTAAGGCATTGTACAACCTTGTCTTCCTTTCTGCTTGCTGCACATTGAGGTTGGCAGGTATTTTCTTCAAGCACCATTGCAGCTTGAATTTCACCCATTCCATTGGTAAAATAAGTTTTATGTTCTCACCGTTCCTAATTCCACAGATGCAGATGCATCTGATCTTTAATTAAGTGGCCATTTAAGTGGTACAACTTGCATTACAATCTGAAATTGTATTCCAAACTCCTTTAAGTTTTTTTTTTTTAATTATAGGTTCATAGATTCATAGGTTCATACTAGGCTATCTGCCCTAGGGCATTTATAAGCCTAGCCAGAGTGTGTATGGCTTTCGCCACCCATTTTAAATTAATTTTGCTATGCCCTTTTTCGAGGTTAGTATACTGTGCCTCTGTCTAACAGTGACACAGAAGTGATACCCGGGGTAAACCTACGATCTCCCATCCACTCATCAAGATTCCTGTTGAAGAGAGTCAATGAGGGACTTTGCCTAACCTGGACTGGGATTTTATTCCATAGTGAAGGGAGCCTCTGGGTTATGAATCTGTCCCTCCAGCATGTCCTATTTATTTCAGTGCTGAGGTTCAAGTCCCTCGAGCGCGTAGCTTGATGGGATTTGGATTTTCTGAGGTGCAGCATGTCCATTAATTCCGGGTTGGACATGGCTTTATACATCAGGCAGAGATCGCCTCTGAGCAGGCGGTATGCCACTGAGTAGAGCTGGAGTTTCTTTAACCGGGCAGCATATGGCATCTGTTTGAGCCCCTTGATCCTCTTGGTGAGGTACTTTTGGGGTCTTTCCGGTTGCTGCAGGTGTCTGGTAAGGTACATCCCAAAAGGGCATTGTACTCAATTATGGGTCTGATGAAGGATGAGTAAAGAGGCACGATGACCTCCCCTGATCTAGATGTGAATCCCTTCATGATTAGGTGGGCTATATAAAATGTTTTTCTAACCACTTTGGTCACGTGGTTGTCAAATGAGAGATTGCTATCAACTTGGGTCCCCAGGTCCCTAATTACTTCTTCTGTACTTAATGGATTACCACCTATGTGGTATTTTGTGGGCAATTTGTTTTTGCCAAAGGGGATGACTATACACTTTTTGGCGTTTAGCTTGAGGCCATGGCTCTGGCACCAGTTGTCTGTTTCTATGAGGCCCTTTTGGAGGATGCTTGTGTCGGCTGGAGAGTCTATTATGGTGCCCAGTTTGCAGTCATCTGCGAACTTGGTCAGCCACAGTCCTTCCATGTTGGCCTGTACCTCCGAGAAATATATACTGAACAAGAGAGGTCCCAGGACTGAGCCTTGTGGGACACCATTTGTAACTGGTTTGGAGTCTGACATGGCTCCAGCTATTCTAACCATGTGGGTTCTGTCCTTGAGCCAGTTTGCAACCCATCTAGTGACATAGGGGTTTATATTTAAGCTGGTGAGCTTATCTATAATGCCCGAGTGGGGTATTGTATCGAAGGCTTTTGTGAGGTCCAGGTAGGCTGTGTGGACCACCTTCCCCTTGTCAATGGCCTTGGTGACTGTTTCAAAGAAATCGACCAGGTTTAAGAGGCAGGATCTGCCCTTAACAAAGCCGAACTGGGTAGGATCCAGTGTCTGTAGGTCCCCAATATCTTTATTTATAAGGTCCATGATGATCCTTTCCATAGCTTTGCAGACCAAGCTAGTGAGACTTATGGGGCGATAGTTTCCAGGATCCGTTGAGGCACCACCTTTGTGGAGAGGGACCACTGTTGCTGTACGCCACTCTTTGGGTACATATCCTGTAGTAAGGCTGAGATTGAACAGTAGTTTTATGTTTGGGTTTAGCTCTTCTTGGAGTTCATGTAGGACGCAGCCCGGGACACCGTCTGGTCCCATTGATGCTGTGTTTCTTGCTTTGGAGAGGGCGGCTCTTACCTGAGCATCTGAGATGTCAGGGGGGCAGCACTCTGCTGGGATAGATATTAGCCCTTTTGGTGGAGGGGGGGGGAGAAGTTTGCGCTGAACCTGTCAGCTAGGATGTTGGCAATGTCTGTGGGTTTGGTGTATTTTTTGTCATTTTGGACTAATTCTGAGCATATCTGGGAATTCCCACCCAGGTTCCTAACATAACTAAAGAAAGCCTTGTGATTATCCTTTGCAATTTTTCTCTCGAAGCTGGCCTTAGACGATTTTATGAGTGCCCGTAGTTTTTTGCTAATACTGATCAGAGATGCCTTTCCTTTTTGGGATTTTGCTCTATCATATAGTAGCTTCCTCCTTCTATTGTATAGTTTGTTTATGGCTGGGGTCCACCAGACAGGACGTCTGCCTTTGGAGGATTGGGTCTTGGTTTTATTTGGGATTGCATGATCCATGCATTCCTGAAGGTGTTCATAGAATGCGTTTATAAAGGATTTTGCGGTCTGGGCCGTATTATCCACAGGCCCGGGGCCTTTGAAGGATTCCACCTCGGTTTTGAGGAGTGTGAAATTTGCTTTAGAGAAGTTTTTCACTGTGGTTTTCTGGGCATGGGGTGGGGTCGGGATGTGAATATCCAGTGAGATTAGTTTATGGTCTGATCTTACCAGTGAGGGATACACTTCTGGTCTGGAGCATAGAGTCCCCATGTTGGTGATGATCAGGTCCAGTATGTTTTCCCCTCTTGTGGGAGTGGTAACAAGTTGTTCCATAGCATTTGAGTTTATAAATTCTAGGAACCTTTGGGCTAGGGTGTTGGATCTAGAGTAATGCTCCCAGTCTATGGTTGGGTAGTTGAAGTCACCCAATATAATGGTGTTTGGAGAGACCTTCATATTTTCCAGTGTTCTCAGGAAGGCCGAGTGGGGTTCCTGGGTTTGGGAGGGTGGTCTTTAGCAGGCTATAAACTGGAAGGCAGTTTTACCCACTGTTAGTTGCACATGGATAGTCTCTGATGCTTCGTGCTGTGCCACCAACCTGGAGGTGTGGGTATGTTTGACGAATATTGATACCCCCCCTCCTTTTGTGGTTCTGTCCAAGTTTTGGGGCTGAAAAGCATGGTATGAGGTATAACCTGGTAGTGCTGGGGTGCTCTCGAGAGCCTTGAACCAGGTTTCTGTTACTGCACAGATATCTATGTTCTCCATGCTAAGGAGAGTTTCGAGTGCTTGCATCTTGAGGTTTAGACTTCTGGCGTTGAGTAGCATTACTCTTAGTTTCTTATCCCTTGTGATACCTATGGAGGTGGATTTGTCTTTTGAGCCTTGCCTAAAAAAGGCACTATGGGGGTAGCAAGAGCCTTTGCCAATATCCGAAAGCCCAGGGGTGACAGGTGCAAGCCGTCCCTAGCGAAGCATCATGGCTTGTCGAGCATGTCATCCCAGGCTGACAGGCATTGGATCCCCTTTGAATGACACCAATACTTAAGCCAGTTGTTGAAATTGATAATCTTGTCTTCATACTGTGGCATCATTCTTGGTGAGGGTAAGATGCTACTCAAGGTCAGGGTCATACCGGCCTGGGCTACATGTTCAGAGAGCTCCTCTGTGTCTCTTTTCATGTAGTCCAGGGAGGTACGTCTCAGGTCATTCACACCAGCATGGACAATGACTGAGTCATATTTGTACTTGCCTTGGAGTGACCTGAGTGCTTGTGCTATGTGGCGGATCGTAGCGCCCGACAGGCAGCTCACTGTGACCTTCTCCTTGTTCAGCCTGGTGAGTGGGATGTCAGTGTGCCTGATGATAGAGTCACCTATTACAAGTGTATCAGGTGTGTTGTTTAGCCTTAAGGGCTGTGACTGTTTGGCACACTGGCTTTGTGAGCTATGTGTTGCACGTGTTTTGTTTTGGGGTAGCGGTTGCTTGGGTGTCTGCTTTGGAGGTCTCTGCTGCTTAGGCAGATTTTTATTTAGAGCCTCCAAGTATGTTTTTGTGTGTTTGTGTTTGGTTTGCTGTCGTGGTAGGTCTATGTGAGACTGGAACTTTAGTGAGTGTGGTTTCCTTCTCCTCCTGACTGGTTACGCCAGTACTGAGTTGAGAGAGCGTAGCCTCCAGTTTGGCTAGATGGTTGCATCTCTCACATGTGTTGGAATTTGTTGGGAGGAGGAGAGGGTTGTCTGTGTACATGAGGCAGTTGTAACATTGCCTCAAGATTCCCAGATTCACCAGCTGGACTGGAGAGGAGATTGACAACTGACCTTTGGACATGCTAGAATAGTATTGGGAATTTCTTTATAATTGAAAAAAATGGCCAATGGGGAGCAAGGTACTCCAGTGGGAGTTTGTGAGGGTGTAGTGCTTTTAATTTTTTAGTGCTGACTTATATAATTGCTTTAGTGAGCAAGTGCCAGGTAACTTAAATGCAAAAATGACAAACAGTAACTTTCTTTCATGTGAAACAAGGAAATAAGTACAGTAAGCAATGCAGATATCACTAGGGATACACAGAAGCGCTGAAAAGCCGCGTTTTAGGTAGAATTAGCTTTTCAGGGAAATAACAAGCATACAAACAAAACTAGATTCAGCAGGCCTGGCTCTAGTCTATGCTACAGCAAACAAGGTGTACCAATTACAGTAAGAAATAGTTCAAATATGCAGGCACTATAAGCCTTTAACCAGAAATTCCCAGCTCAGAAGGGCAGAGTCCAGCCTCTTCTCCCACAAGAGTGCAGACCATGAACCTTCTTAATGTAAAATAACTGGCCTGAAGCCCAGGTGCTTAAACCAGAACTAATACACTTTTAGAATAACAGACACTGAGCCCTCAATCAGCAGTTCCCAACTTAGAAGGATGTAAGCTACCTGTCCTGCCACCACAGTGCAGCCCACAAACCTTCCTAATGTAAAACAACTGGTCTAAAGCCCAAGTGCTTAAACTAAAACGCTTAGAATAACTGACACCAAGCAGTAATAAATACAGTTGAGTACTTTTAAGATGACGCAAAAGCAAAATAAATCAGGAAAAACACAAATACAGTAAAAGCAGATAATTTTTTTTTTTTTTAGTGGAAAGAGAGAAAGTAGTAGCCAAAACTAAGCTGATTGGCCTTCTCAAATGTTCTCCCTGTACTGGGTAGAATGAGGTAATGACACTAGACTGGGAGGAGGGTCCCAGATCAAATTTACACTAGGGGCGGGCAACTGCAAAGCCACCAACTATAAAAACACTATACCAGCAAGGAGGGAGGGTGGGAAACAAACTGCAGAAATGTTTCACAGCTGAAAAGCAGCAGTGAGCCTTTAAATGAAAGTTTTAAACAGCTAAAGGAGCCTCCAGAACAAAAGAGTTTACTGTAACCAGTTATCAGAAACAAACAACCCAACAGATGCTTAATAAAAGTGGACAGTTTCCAGTTAATACCTCACACACAGTGAAACTAGCTAGAAAAATACACAGTACACAAAGTGCTACAAATAACAAAGAAATAAAGAACAAAATAAACAAAAAACAGGATACTTAATGTTATATATTATAGCTCAGAGTTTCCTCAGTGTCCTTCCTTCGATCAGTTCACTGTGAAATGGCAGAGCATTCACAACTGAACTTCTTAGGTAACAGAAAGTTGAAACCTGAGACAGCTTTTAAGAAAGAAATCTCAAAAGAACCAATGAGGTGCTTAGTCTAAGCTGTAGTCCAGGTGACCTCAGTCAGCCAATGACCTCAAACAATTCCCTCTCACAGAAATGCCTGATGGCTTTGGCCAAACCAATGTCTCTGAATATGTGCTCAGACACACAGCCTCCACAAACACTAGGCCCAAATACAAGCCTGAATATGGAAATGCTACAAATATCCCCACTACTTAGAACAAACTGCAGAAATGTTTCACAGCTGAAAAGCAGCAGTGAGCCTTTAAATGAAAGTTTTAAACAGCTAAAGGAGCCTCTAGAAAAAAGAGTTTACTGTAACCAGTTATCAGAAACAAACAACCCAACAGATGCTTAATAAAAGTGGACAATTTCCAGTTAATACCTCACACACAGTGAAACTAGCTAGAAAAATACACAGTACACAAAGTGCTATAAATAACAAAGAAATAAAGAACAAAATAAACAAAAAAACAGGATACTTAATGTTATATATTATAGCTCAGAGTTTCCTCAGTGTTCTTCCTTCGATCAGTTCACTGTGAAGCTTAGGCTAGTACTGTTTCAGTAACTGAAGAAATTCTTTTGTACATTAGTCCTCCAGTCCCTCCTTTTCCATGCATATAAGGAGCAGTGGGCAAGATGCTTCTAACCTTCACCAAAGGGAAACCATTATTAACAGTTCCTAGGCTTCCTGTCTGGTCATTCTTTTACTCAGCAACACCACATATTGCATGCCATCAGTAACTGTAATCCTTAGCCTAGTTGTCCTTTTTGGGGGAGGATTTGTTTACTTAGTAGTTCACTGATCAAAAATTAGCAATTTCTTGTATAGCCTGGGTAAAAAACAAGGACATCTGACAGTAAGTTATAAAAAAAAATTGCAGGAATTACATAAAAACAGTATACACATGACGTAATATTGCAGGAGCAACTTATTCTTACAGAGTTTAATATATAGTATTTACAGTAATTTCAAGGGATAATCAAGTTTCAGTGGTTATAATAAAATACATGGAAGCAATTACTTATCCTCTTCCTCCTCAGCTTTGTGGACGTTCATTTTACAAAATAAACCATTATCTAACCATGATGTGCTAAAGGAATATGCAAGAACCCTGCTTCTTGAGTATGTCTACATGATTAGCAACCACAAACATTATTTTAACACTGTTCCGCAGTAAGTATCAAATGTAATCTTTCCCCAGCATAAAGAAAAGAGAAAAAAACAAGACAGAGAGAGAAAGCGATGGATGAAAAACAAGGAAGGAATGTTATAGGCTGATGTAATCAGCAAGTCAGAAAACAGATACACCCAGCAAAAACACACAAAGTTCTTGAACACAACCCCAAATAACTTTGGAACGAATTCAACTATCTTTGTACAAACCTCTACCCCCCCCCAAAAAAAATATCTTTTTCACCCCATTTGGCACGGAAGTATATAGTGTATCTCACCTCTGACTCTGCAGCATCCATGCCAAGGTACTGTATTCGCAGAATCTACTCAAAAGCTCAGCATTTCATGTGTCTGCCACCACCTCCTCCTTGCACTGCAGCATCTGGAGCTACTCACATGCCTACATTTCATCCTTTAATGAGTAGCCCAGAAAGTTCATACTCCATAGTTGACGAGAGTGAGATGCTCTGTATGCCATATCCACTCCCACTATTCAGTTTATCACCAACGCCTATTTCTCTACAGACACTTTCCTTGATGTTTGAAAAGCATCTGTCATTATTCTTCGAGTTCCTCATCCTACCTCTGCTGACCAGTGGCCCCAGTATCCATAGTATCTCCCCTCTTGAATTTCATTGAAAAAGCCAGTTTTCTCCAGTAAATAGGTTGCATTAATCACCACAACCAACATTGATTTATAAAGGTTCACATTACCACTGCAGCCCTGCTGTCCTTCAGTGATAGCGTCTGTCAGTACATTGACAATGGTAACATCATAGGTGCAGTATTCATTGGCCTAGCGAAAACCCTCAGCTCCATATCATACATTAGGGTAGTCAGCCATGTTGCCCACAACAGTATCACACTTGTTAACTGGTTTCAAGATTGTCTTAAAAAAATAAAAAAATAAAGGCATTACGTATTACATTCTCTTACATCTACCCTTCCCTCAACCTCTTGTCTCTGCCGGAGTTCCATGGGGCTCCATACTATGCCTGCTTATTTTCTCAATGTTTATGAACAATGTCAAGCATTATAACAATTTAACAGTTTCAGATTTTTTTAATGTGTGCCAGCCTTTTGCTCCTGCATAATTGACTTACATCATTATTTGTAACCATCGGTTTTACAGAGACTAAGGATATGTTGCTGGAAAATCCTAAAGTTCTGTTCAGACACTCCAGTAACTTATACTTTCCCAGTCTCCCAAGCTATACTGATTCAAAGGGTGTACATGTTCAGATACATAGGCCTTTTGGACTGAACTTTGCCTCTCATTCAAAATCCATGTAAACAATGTACTTAGCACATTTCAGTATCATATGAAGATTGTCTATCAACTCGTAAAAGATGTAAAAAATATACATTCATTCATCTTTACAACCTTCTCTTTATCCTACCCATCATGTGTAGCTTGTATGATAAAACTCCAGACTTGCCAGACTAGAGCCTGAGACTATCTGTATACGTTCCCCACAACACCAAATGCTACTCCAATTCATCAACAGTAAACTTCGGCAGTGCTACATTAGGTGTTGCTGTCCGCATGCTCATTCACCTCATGAGAGGCAAGAGGATGTCACTAGTTTCCCTGCAAAATGTTTCTGTTATGAGCAGATCCCCTACAGTTCTTGTACTAATGAAAGTACTACAGAAATAAACATTACTTGCAATTTTATTTATTTAATTTTGTTTACGGGGGTCATATTTGAACATTTGCATGCTCAGCACTGGTTACATACATGGTAATAACAATAAAGTAAGGTTGAAGGTGTAACTAAATTACACCTATTGGTGTCTTAACATAACATAGATGTAAAAAAAAATACATGTATTTACAAGAAAGTTTAAAAAGAAGTAGGATCAGGAGTACACGAAATGCATAATGTAAGTGTTATACATGACATAAATGTGGTCCAGCTAAAAGAACAGACATTAGTATATACAAGTATGGAGGGAAATTTTTACAGCAAAGAGAGTAGAAACTGTGGAATACAATAGCTGCAATAAAAGGAGAGGTGGATATTACATCCTTGGGAATGGCAAGGGCAGTTGGGAAAGCAGTGAGTATGAGTTTATATTCTGAAGAGGTTAGGACGTAAAGCATCCACGGTTTTCTGGGTTGTATGTAATAATTTAACCAAGAGAATTAGGTGACTTGGTCTGTGGTTTGACATTTACATTTGTATTGTAGTTAGGTATTCTTCGAACTGATGCCTGAACTATTTGAAGTCTCTCATTTCATTAAGATCAGGTGGTCACAATTGACACAGCTTAAAGGCAAGAACAGAAAAGTTGTGCTCTGTAGAATGAAGTCTTGTGGATGAGTTTTGCCATTAGTAGATTGGCTTTGTAGGTTGTAGTGTGGGTTAGATGTAGTTATTTTCATAGTTAGTGTGATGGTGTGTCCTGGTATAGGCGTTTGAAGAGAATGGAGACAAAAAGGAGGTTGGCTCTGACTTGAATAGGTAGCCAGTTTGCCTTTTCCAAGGTGTTTTAGTGATGATCACATCAAGAGGAATTGGTAATGAAATAGCAGATTTTATTAGAAAGAGATTGTAAGGTGATAAGTGTTTTTTGTAAAGCAGTGGCATATTGGGGTAAGCCATATTCTAGTTGCACAAGTGGAGCACCATTGCCTAAGGCTGCTGTAGCATGTTGTTAGAAGACATTAGATGTCTTTTGGGCACAGAATAGGAGTTAACTTTTGATCTTATTTTCTGAATGTGGTCTTGGAAGTTGAGGGATTATTCAAGCCAAATGGTCTAAGTGATGCAGTGGATTTACTTTGGTATTGAACTCATAATGTTCAATGGTGCTAAGGTTCAGTCTCCTTGAACACCCCATTTAATTTCCATTTCATGCAGGAAGCATTGGAATTCATGAATTGTTCTTACCAGTCACCTTACATACAATCCTTTACTTTTTGCACCCAGATGTATGCTTTCAAATGATGCTTCATTCCAAGAGTTGTTAGGACACTGTATGGACCTTGTCAAACAAGAGTCCTTCCCTAGTCCAAGGTTAAACTTTAGAAATAATTACTTCTCTTTATCATTGCTAATTTCCAACTTGTAATAGGTTTCTTTGTAATACCACTTACCTCCTGCAATATATTGTCCATACATAAGACTGCTAGTACCTAACCCATGCAGTACAACTGATAAATTCTGTAAGGGTCTCAAGTCATTGCTTTCTTGGTTATCTTATTTGGTAATTTCTGTGTTTACCACAATTATTGCTCATTAACTTTTCTTACAAAATTTGTATTTTTTTAACCTTGACAGAATATCTTTGCAGACTACTTTAGTCTCTTTAAAATGGTAGCATTTTCACATTCTCACTTATGTGCTTGAGTGGTGAAGTCTTTAAATTCAGAAGGCAATTTGTGCAGTGCTCTCGACTTTAATCAAAATCTACTTAGCCTCCTTGGTATGTGTAGCAGTTGAGTAAAGCACAATGTTGTTACTTGTATCACCACCATCCATTTATTTAAAATTGCAGTGTAGCAGGAGTATCAGGATTCTGTTTTTATGTGGCATGCAAATGTACGTTGTTCTTTTAACAGTCCCTTAGTTATCCCTGCATATATTTTGAAATAGAAACTCTGTTGAGAATGCACTATGTGCATAGCGTCTAGCATAATAAACTCATTAATAGTGAACACATTTTGGATATTGTATATATTACTTGTTCCAATATGTGCAGTGACCCTGCAAAGGCTGCGCTGACTGCAAAACTGCACACGTTTAAGAGGTGGAAGCCACTTCTGACTTGTAATAGTCCATGTGTACTCTTTTAGCTGAAGTTGTTATTACACAAGTATGTTGACTAGTGGTGGCATCCTAAATAACTACTCTTGGATAGCCATCGCCTGTATTAGGAAAAAAAAAAAAAAAAAACGGTTTGTCACCATGCAGTATGCTCCATTGTTTGTTTAAGATTTCACATATTTGCTTTCAAAACTTAATCTAGTAACATAAAATAGAATTAAATCTGACTTTTTATTATAGTCTGTCTCATCATGCACTTATGTATGAGGGGCATTTTTATTGTAACTTGCCGACTCAGTACACATACTTAACAGAGACAGTTTTATTTCCTACAGGCTCTGCTGGGCCATCTTTTACCTGCCATGTGTGCTCCCATGTATGTCATAGCTGATTTTGCTATACTGTACCCTTTCTGTAAGTGTAAACACTTAACAGACTTTGTTGCTGCCCACTTTCCTGTGCATATAAATGCAAGTTACTTTTATTCTACTCTCCCTTTAGAGATGTATGCTGTGACATTTTGGCTTCTTTTGCATACATATACCAAAAGTTTTTTTTTAATGCAGACTGTATATGGTGAGGCAGTTTGACTGGAGCCTGCTTCAGCATTCATGTATGTACAAAAGCCAGATTTATTGCTGCCTGACTTCCTGCACACATGCAGGTGAGAAGTATTATAGTCTTCGAATACTGAAGACATACATGTCAGGGCAGATTTATTAGAGTAGTCTGACTTCCTTTTGTGTACATGTAAGAAAAGGGCACTTTTGTTGTACTATATATCATGTATGCATTCCTACTAATAAAACAAAAAGCTAAGTGCACTCTACAGAGTCAAACAGCACCTTACAGACAATGCCAGAAAACATATTGCTCAATCCCTTCTCATCCCTGCAGTACTTTCTGTTGCTCCTATCTTGATTAACCCACAGTCCACTCAACTCTCACTCTTGGAACAGTGCTGTAATAAGATGGCAAAATTTGCCAGCAGTCATTGTTATAGGGCATATCACTTTCTGGCCTTAAAAAAACATCATACTGGTCATTTTCCCATAAACTCATCTGTTATCCAGATATATGCCCTAGTGTGAAAAATATTCTCGGACTGTATAACCCAAGTAGACAGCGGAGATCTACTGACAAAATATTAACTATTACAAAAGCAAACAACTCAGCTGGCGACTCTTTGTATTCCACTTTCATGGACAAAATTTGGTACTCACTTTCTCTCTCTCTCTCAGAATCACAGTAAACACCAACTCTTTTAAGGCACAAACTAGAGAATGCCTAAAAGATACCTGGCTCTGTACATACACAACTCCTGGATGATAAATTTCCTCCTCTCCTTCTGCCTCTTACTCTTTCCAGACACTATACCCTTAGTCCTCTACCTCTTCCTCTTCTCCTTCTACTTATCCTAAAACATTCTCTCTCTTTCACCTTTTAATACTAATCCACCATTTCCTTCTTTTTTCTTTGTACTAAGTTCTTTTCCAAATATGTTTCGTAGATCTTTAGATGCTGCTGCTATTCATTAAAAATAATCTACTTGAATGCTGTATATTTGTTTGCTATTTCTTTATGTAATGTTTTTTTTCCCTAGAGCTTTTAAATTGTGTATATATGTTGATTACTTTTATACCTCTGATTACTATTTTTTCTTTATGTAATGTTGGGATTTTTCTGGAGCTTTTCTCCCCAGGCTTCTGCTGAAAAGGAATAGCTTTGTCCAGTTAGACTATCTCGATAAACAGATGCAATAAAACCAGTAGTTTCTGAATGACTGGTAATAACAGCTTATTTACCAATACACTGAAGTACTAAAAGAGTGTAATGCTAAGACTTTTAAATCTCATAATGACATATCCTTGCATTTTAGTCATATTTAGCAGTGAAAAACAAGGAAGCCCAGTGTTTCGTGGTTATTTATCCTGCATAACTAGCTGTGTCGCACTAATCATCCTTCTCAAGAACATGACCATGAAACAATGAACAGGTCTTTCATTTCTTGACAGATGGGATAGTGTAAACATATAAGGAAACTGGGAAGAATGAGAGCTTCTAGAATCTTACTTATCAAATAAATCATAAAATAGACACACCCTCATTGTGTCCCAAGGAGTTGTATGAAGAGTTTAAACTTGGTTGCTTTAACAGACTGTGCGGTCATGTTTCAAACCAGCTACAAATGATGTGGCCATTTTTCCAGGCACCCAAGAAGGAAGCAGTGCAGTTGTCCATTGTAAAAAAAACATATAAGTAGCAGATTTTAGCAAGTTAAGCCTTGGTTTTAGCAGTAGCATATCTAACCCCTGCAGACATTGCAGAACCAGGTTATACTTCCTGGTCATTTCTTGATTCTGAAGTCCATCTGTTGCAAAGATCACATTTCCTATCAGAGGTAGGACAGTGTTGCAGTTATTGCAGATGAATCATGTTGACTGGACCCTTCTTTAACAACTGGACTTCCCTCAGCAACAACCAACCTGTTCCTAGTCCTTCATATTTCTTTTATCACCCTTCCATAGTTAGTGACTCTGGATGCTTACAGCTGGAAATAGATAGGCTGTGTGCCTGTCATTTATATTCAGGGACTTGCACATGTGTATATATGGAGACATGCAGTACTGGACTTGCAACTAACTTGTTATGAGCCTCTACTACCATTCTAGCATTAGGTGGTCCATTAAAATGGCAGGAAAAAATAAAACCCCATCACAGAGAAAGAGGATATCCTGGGAACAGCGCATATATGCTGTCTTCTCCCATCTTCTTTATGCCTGCAACCTCAGTTCTTTCAGAAAACTCAGGCTACTGATGTGCCAGAAACAAAAATGCAAGAGCTTCTACTTCCTGTGGCTTCTTGTACTGTTTTGAAGCTGTGACATCCAGTCTCCTATGTACTGCTTGGTACTTACATTTTACAGCTGTGAAATGTTTTTGCTGTCCCCCACCACTGAACATTATATTATGACATGTTTGGTGGCTCAGACGTTTTACCTTGGATTCCTCATGCCCCCTCCCCCCCAACTTAGACCTTGCCTATTAGTTGCAGTGATGCAGCAAATGAGAAACAAAAGTCTTAGGCCCACCCAAAGAGTTGTACTTGAGAAGTAGTCTCTTCCCCCAAGTCTGTGGCATTGTGGCGACCTGCCTGCAACCAAGATTGCTTTTCAGCATGGCAGCCATAGCTCATGCCTGAAATCTTCTTGTATGACTACATCTTGACATTGAGTAAGTAAATATTTTAGCCTAAACTGGCCCTTCGTATATGTCTGCAGCTGTATCATCTCTAATCATGCAGCAGGCTATCGTAATAGTAGAAGATACAATTCTTTGTACCATGTGTTGAGATGGAGGCTGTGCTATAAGACACGTATCTTCTCGTTTTAGAGTCCATGCTGTAAAGGATATGCATAGATAACATACAGCCATGCCAGTGGTCAGGCCAATCTTTGTATTTTATTTATTACTTCACTTTTATGATTTGATGCCTGCTAAACCTTGCCTAAGAATGTATTCATACTTCTGCCAGAGCTTAAATGTTACTAGTTTTCTGTCAAAGCTACCTTCCCTTTTACCATCAACACTACTATCAGTGGCATAGTCCAAGGTCCATACCTACACTGATTATTGAACCTGGTTCTCATAGGTATTTACTTCGTCACCCACATTTTTTGAGGATGGTTGGAGTTATCAGTTACTTTTGCATGCTTTTCTTCTCAATTCAGTATGTCATTAGTTGTGTAAGTATTTACTGCCAGCCCCATTTGATTCCCTGTGCTTGGCACACAGTAGGTGTTAGTGTGAAGTGCCTTCTGTTTGTCTAACTGTCACTGAAGTGACAGTGTAACTAACCTCTCACTCCTGAAAGGGAGGGGAAACTCTCTGTAGGCATGTAACATTTTAGCACTCCACCTCCTTCAGAAAACTCTAGCTCTAATGTGGCCGTTAGTGTCACATGTATTGCCTTAGTGGCTACTGTCCATTTATTAACGCTCTTAGAATATTGTTACCTCATCTGAGCATTTAAAGCTTGCATCATTGCAGAACCTTTTGGTAAGTTAATAGCTGAGCTTCAGCCAGACAGTGGGATTGGCATTTAGAATGTTCCATAGCACTGATTTGGAAATGCAAGGACAGAGTCACTGCGACCTGTGCCAGGCAGACAACATAAGTGTGTGACTGGAGTTCCTCTTACTCCTGGAATGTGTTTCTCCCTAATTTAGTTCTGAGACAAGGTTAGAGAAGACAAACTTTTTTTTATTTGTTTGGTCCGTGTCCAAAGAAGGCGTTTTTTTCCCAGCATAAGATTAAATCCTGAGTGGGTATCATTAAAATACACTAGTGTAACTGCTGTCTAGGGTACATCATTCTGACTGCATTTGCCATCTGCTGAGATTGGGGGTTCAAAATGCAAACCCAAGCAGAGCAGCTAACAGAAAGTAAGTAAAAATACCCAAATTAGACACAACTTGTTATACCAGAAATTAAATATGTGATTTCTTAAATTATGTTTTAATGTAGTACTTGACACCAATTGCTGCAAAGGTGATGTTAAGAATGAATGCACTTGCTGTGTAGTAATGGAGGCTATCTAGAAAGAAAATGTGTAATCTTGTCACTGGAATTTGTTGGGAAAATTGGATAAACTGAATAAGAAAATATTACTATTGTTTCATCCAGTTTGCCCTGTGGTTTCTGTTGGTGAAAGTTTTCCTTGTTGGGAAGAAATCACTTAACAGTCTGCCAACATAATAAAACTAATGGAACAGATTGCCAGATATATATGTGTACATATATATGTATATATATATATATATATATATATATATATATATATATATATATATATATATATATATTTATTGTGAACAAATATATTATTAACTATAGAGATAAAATATGTTTATGGGTGAAAACCAGTGTTCTGTTTATTTTTGCTTTAGGATTTTCACGAGTTTCACATTCTAATAAGGATGATAGTGGAATACATTTCTTATACTGGCAGAGAAGCCCATTAGTACAAATGAGCAGTATGATATACCTTGCACAAGAAACAGGTGCTCTGACCTATGTTAATATACTGACACATATCAGAAACGTAATATAAGGGAGTTTCTGAAGATGGGATATTAGATGTGTTAACTGTTTTGTTTTTTGTGTAATGGGAGAAAGGGTACTGGTGAAGATAACAACAGGAAGCAGGCTGCTTAAATATTTGAAGTAAACTACACATAAAGATGCCCTGATGAAGTCCATTTAGTGGATGAAGGAGCTTATCATACATGAATAAAGCTATTTTCTTTTGGTGACTAAATCTGGCCAATTTTTTTATTTTTATTTTTATTTTAAAACTTCGTAGTGACTTTTGAAGTTTTAAACTGCTTTTAACAGTTTCCGAGTGCAGTAATTTAGGTAATTGACCTGTTTTTGTAACAAAGAAGTGAAGACAGCCTGCTACTGAAATGCTGGTGTCAGCTATTCTCCTTGCAGTTCTGATTCTATACATATTTTAATGTCAGACATCCAGTGTATGGGCCAGTTGTGGGACTTTGCCTTTTATACTGTGGTTAAGTTCTGGTGGCCATATGGAGAAGCAGAGATTAGATATCACAAAGATGTGTCATTCAGAATGACCAAAATTCTGTAGGAAATGGAGAGAGTGGAATGTAAGGCAGTTGGGCATGTAGAGACCAGAAAAGAGAAAGGGGATATAGTTTGTATGCAGCAGTTTTTTTGGGGGAAAGAAGGTGTCAGAGTTTAAGGATAAAAGAAGGGACACTGGCAACATTTGAAAGAAACTTGTGGAATTACTGGTTCACAGAGATTGGTAAGGAGCTTTTATTGTTTTATCTGAAGCAGAGCTATAGTGCAAGTCATCAGGAGCTATTCAGGAAGGTTTAGAACAGAGTAAGGAAATGAATGGGGGGTAAGAGCATTAGAAAGGGCTGCTTTAACACTCATGTACTAGATAGACCATAAGTCTTCCTCTGTCATCTTTACATGTTTTCATGTCACTGTAAGGTTATTCATACAGTGCTTCTGTTTTTTTTTTCTCCTGTGTTCTCCTGCGTGACATTCTCTGTGTATGTACACGTGTATTATTCTGTACTGCAAAGTGTTTGAATCATACTATGTTTTCCCAGTTTATTTATTCTGTGTATACTCTGCTGTAATGTATTTGTATTGCAATATTGTGCTGTGCTTCTCATGTAATGTGTCGTTGCCATGTGACTGAGGTCATGGAAGAAAGTTGTCCTAAAACCAAGTACATTTAGGTGGTTAACAAATGTAAAACTAAGTAAGTAAACAACAAATATGTTTTCAGAGGAGATATTAAACTTTTTTGCTAACATGCGGTGGAGAAGAATGGTGGTTGTTTCTCCCTCAGCAGTGCTGGTGCTCCCACTCAGCATGTTTTTGTTGGAATATGCACAGGTTATTATCCTATTAGGTGGTAGTGCAGGTCGGTTTCTGCTTCTTTGCTTGGCACACTGTTAGTCTGCTTTAAATCATTAATACTTTTTATTTAAGGAAGTCATTTTCGAAAATATTGTTCTATTCCTTGTTTATATGTTCATTTTTAAGAAGATGCATGTCTTCATTCATTTATTTTATGATACCTGCTTTATCTGATATTCATTAAATTACTTGATTTAAATAACAACTTTATTGATTAACTCAGTCTGTTTACTTTTATTCATTTGCTGTGTCTATTCCCCACGTGTTACCTAGTTTGGACTGTTGCTTTCTGCTGTCTTTTTCATTCTGTATGCTTTTTGAACAGTGTTGTTGAACACTGATACAAATGGGTTGCAGCAAAGGGAGGTAGTTCACTTTCAAACAAATAATTTTGGTGTTGTCACACCCTGTGGAGCAGAGGGATAAAGCCCTCACTACATCCTCAGATGACTCAGATTTGACTAATGGTATGCGGGCTGGTGGGAAGTGGATGAGGAGAGGGATGGAACTGAGTTTCTGATGCTGGTTCACCCTTCCTGGACAGAGGGAGGAAGGGAGGCTGGTTTGGCTTGATGCTAAAGCATCATTAAGAGCTGTGTGTATTCCATGCTGCAGGAGGTATACCACTTGGTTGCGAAGGTGCACTTGCCTAGAGGTGTGCACACTCTTCCTGTCGGCAAGGTTGATGCAGAGTGGGAGGGGGATTACAACACACAGTTTGATGATACACCAGTGTCCTCAATCTCCTCACTAACCTTTGATGTGGGTTGGGTTGGGCCCGGGGGAGCCTAAGATGAATCTTGTAGCTCTGGTAAATGAGGAGAGGAGTTGATGGCCAGCTGCAGGAAGAGAGAGCCAAAAAAAGGAATTTTTATGCTGTACAAACTTCATATCACAGGCCAACCTTAAAACTGAATAATAAAGCATTACTTATTTTGCAATGGTGCATAGTAATTAAATCATTCTTAGGGTAAGGTCTCACCCATCTTATGTTGTTTTTTATACTTGATTTATTTGTCTGTTGTCTCTTCATATGGAATGTCCTGCTTTCATTTTGCATTTGATTTTCAGAACGTTGTTATTTTGACTTTTTTTTAGACTGCATCTTGTAAGTAGGTTATAGTTGAAAAAGGGTCTTATTAGTCCAGACCATGTACCTACTTAAAATAAAAAAATAAATAAAGTGAGTTGAAGCACAAGGCATAGTCGATTGTCTAACCCTCCCTGCAGACTGATGCCATTAGTGGTTTACTGTGGATCATTTCTAGCAGCTGCCTTTTTCTCCACTGTTGATCCAGAAGTGGATGTTGTGTATTATCATTTCTGCATAAGTACTGCCATAGGTATTCAGGTCACATTGATTTGTCTTGAGACAGTATAATTAAACTTTAACTCATGTTTGAATACAAGTAGCATAGGTTACAGTAGCACCACAAGTGGATAAATCCAGCATTAATCCACAATCAGATATGACTTATTGACATTGTATTATATATTTTAAGTTCTACTTTTAAATTTGATATTTTGTAATACCTGAGTTTTTGAATTTGCTGTTTTCATTTTTAATATTTGTATTGAGTCACCACAATAAACAGGACATGCTGGAGGGATAGATTCCTGTCCCAGAGACTTCCCATACTCTGGAACAGGCTACCCATTTATGTCAAGCAAAGTTCTTCATTAGCACTCTTCAAGAAAAGTCTTGATGAGTGGATGGGAAATAGGAAATACACCCCGGGGTTCACTTCTGTGTCTCTGCTCGTCAGTGGCACAGGGAAATAACTTTCTTGGGTGGCGTAAGCCAAGGAACCTTGTTGGCTAGTCTTACATAGGCCCTTGGGCCGAAAGACTAGTACCTACCTATGAACTTATGATAACTGGTATACAGTGTTTCATGCATAAATTTTTGGTTAACTGCTCTGACTTGTGCCTTTTTGGGGGGATGCATGGGGAGAAAGGTTGTTTAAGTTGTTTTCAAAGTAGCAGTTTACTTTTTTATTCACTGCTGCTTTGTGTTCTCTTTGTATATTTCACCTTCTGCCACTGCCATATAGTGGACAGTTTCAAGTCAGTGTCTTAGTTATCATGGCTGTTTTTACTACTTTGTTGGGGTACAGACACTTAAGTTGATGTTGGCTGCTTTTAAGTATGACCTCACTCTTCTACTGAGTGTTGCTTTATTATTTTTAGTGTGTTGAACATCCTCCTGCAGACATGTGACGGCTAGTTTCAATTCAGTATCTGGGCTACTGTGATTGCTCTGGTTGGCTACTTGGGCCTTTAAAGGGTTAGGCTTGCCTCTTTCCCTCATTAATGTGCAATTTAGGGTGAATAAGCGATAAACAGATATGTGCTTCAGGGTTGAATTATTATGGTCATGGCATAATAAATGTTAATTGTGATTTTTATTGTCCATGTGCCAACATTTGGTGGCAGTACTCTGCATATTAATCTGTTAGTTGCTGTACTTCATCGATTCAGTCCATGTTCTTTTGTATCCTGTTTTAGTGAAAGGGGATGGGCAGTGCCCCCTTCTCCTTGCTGTTGTGTGCATTCACGTGCAGACTGAGGTGTCAGAGTAAATGCTTGTGAGTTCCAATGCTCCTTTCTGCTTCCCCTTCGTGCTGCTAGTCAACAAATTTGTGTACTCTATGTAGGACTGTTAGAAATGGTGCCCTCCTCACCCTACAAATGCATACACGTAGTAGGGATTTGTTCTTTTGTTTTGTTTTTTTTACTGATAGAAGTATTTTTCTTTTCAATGATCACATTTGTCAAACTAGAATCAATAATAACTGTCTGGACAGGGTAGCAGTTGTTTTGTAGATCCTGTTTAATGTTAGAAATAGCTAAATACAAAACATGCTCCAGGAGGCAGAGTTTGGTTAAGTGTCAAGGGCAGACACTCTTGACAAGCAGTCTGCTTTTATCTTTCATACGTGTTAGCTGTCAAGCAAGCAGTACTCAGCAATTCATTCTTAGTATCTTCCCTTTCATCCAACATAATGAGAGAGAGAATTTTTCCTGGTGCAAAGAAACAAAAAAACCAACAAATCAACCAACCAAGTGCTGAATATTGTGGGGTATTGACAGAGTTCTTGATGTTCTTTTCTTCCATTTTCTCTTACATTAAAGTTATGGCTTTGGTTGATGCCAAATATTTTATTGGTCACTTAGAGAAGTAGTTGTATGTGACTCCATTTTATTATTTTACTGTAGATTGGAAGCAGATAATGTAATTAAAATGCAGATTGTGTTGGGTAGTTCACTTAATACTCCCAGAGAATTCTGTTCTCATGGGAGTAGTAACTGTATCCAACATTACCTTGTAATACATATACAGACCCTATTATTTATGTTACTGAAATAGTAATTAATAAGTTAGGATTGGCTTTGAAGTCTTAAGATGTAACTCTGAGGTTCAGACATCCAGGAAGTGCTGTTATGTTATTGTAACTTACCGCACGCAGCACGTTATTGTAATAATTAAATGAGGCATTTTGTAAAATGCATGGCTTTTTTTTCAAGGCAATTGTTTTAGTTAGGCCATTGTGCTACATTTTATCTTTAGAAGGCTGCTGCAGCAGAGAAATCATATAAGACTGAACCATGTCTGAATGCTTGAACAGTGGCAAACATGGCTTCCAGCATACCACAGCAGATAAGGGCTTGTGTGTCAGAACTGGGATTGTGTAGTACTAGGGCAATTATTTGGGCCACATGTTCCCTGTCCAGTTTAGCTTCATCCCACTGCACAGGGGGATGTCCTTCAAGGATGCATCTGCAGTCCTTACAAATGGGTTGTCCTGTCGTCAGGCAGCCCTTCGGTCGGCCGGATTCCAAAGTCTGGGTCTGGCCTCGGCTGGTGTCGCACTTCACCCGACGTCATAGCTGCAGTTTTTCGGGTATAAAGGCATCAGCCGACGCCATTTTCCTCAGTCTTTCTTGCCGCGTGGCGCCCGAAGCAGAAGCTGTTCGCAAGTGCCGGTCGGTCAGAACCAGAGATTACTACTACCGAAAACTACTACGAAGACTTCTAAAAAGCTAAGTACCCCGTTGGGGACTCTTTCTTGCCTCAGCCGATGTCAGAAAAAGTGAATAACTGTTTAACTTGTGGGAAACAAATACCTCATAAAGATTTTCACTCTTACTGCTTACCTTGTCTAGGCCCAGACCACAAAATCGCAGCTTGTCTAGCCTGTGCTTCTTTTAACCGGCGGACGCTTAGACGTCGGTCGGAATTTGCTGAGGAGTTTTTCGGCTCCGATTTTGCTTATATTATGCCGTCGGATCCTCCGACTTCACAAATATCTAAAAAACGCAAGGAAAAGGACCGACACTCGCGGTCCGTGGTTTCGGCCGAAACCGCGGTTAAGCCAACCGCGAGTGTCTCGGTTTCGGCTGAAACCGAGCAAGCGGTTCTTCCTTCAGCCGAAAACTTTCCTTCTACCGAGGCCTCTTCCAACCTCGTGGAATTGGCTTCTGAAATCCCACCTGCTGATGCAGTTTCTCAGGAATTATCAGACACTATTCCCTTGGATATTTCAACCCCTGCACGTGGAGCTGCTAGGCCACCTGCAGCCATGTCCATTAAGGCCTTTGCCAGGGCTAAAGCAGCTAAAGCTACTAAATCTGTGCCTGCTAAGCCCCCCTCTCACAGGCCTAGCTCTAGTTCACAAATGCTTAGTTTAGCAGAGGATCTCATTTCTTTAATCCGAGGATCCCAACCTCAACCAGACAGGGCCTCTCACCCGCCTCCAGAGAAGAGGCCTAGAGCAGAGCCCCCTGAGCCAGTGTCTACAGATGATTCCTCTGATGATTCAAATGATACAGACCCTCCAGAGGCTCCGTACTCCCCTTATGAAGACTCTGATGCTGAAGAGTCCATCCCTTCTGCCTCTCCGCCTGAGGAATTTTATTTTGGGGCAACCTTGCATGCTATGAGGGAACAATTTCAGTGGCAGGGCCAGGATTTTTCAGATTCCAGAAAAAGGCTTAGAACCTTCCTGCATTTGCCACAACATAGGCCTTTAGCCATACCTCCAGTTCTTCCTGTTGTAGATGATGCATTTAATGATGCTTGTACTGCTCCTGATTCTCTGCCTCCGGCCCCTGTTAAGCCCGATAGATACTACAGGGTCCCGGACACACATTACCACTTGTATAAGGCTCCCTTTGCAGATCCCGAGACCATCTCCCAAGGACCTAAGGCTGTAGCAGCTACCTCTGCCAAAAACCCCCTCCCCTCTGAAAGGGAATCCAGATCCTTAGAGATGGGGTAAAAGTTTACACTTCTGCTACTCTTTCAGCTAGGGCCTTGAACTGTCAATTTCACATGATGCAGTATCAAGAATTTTTGCTAGACCAGTTAACCAAAAAAGTGTCCTCGGATGAAACAGTAGACAAAAAATATGTGCAGGAAATGGTACATGACATTCAACAAGTCAGTAACCATTCCTTAAAATGCGGCTATAATGCACTGGAGGCTTCCTTTAGATCAGCCATGACTGGCACAGTCATCAGAAGGCATGCATGGTTAAAAGAACAGGCCTTACCAGACCATGTCAAATCAAAACTATTAGATGCTCCTATGGATAAGATCAATTTGTTTGGCTCTCCTGCACAACAAGTGCTGAAGAAGATGGAAGAGAAGGCAAAATCTGTCCAAACAGTGAAAGATTTCTTACAGGTCCAACCTCCGAGGTTTAGCAGGAATTGGCCCTCCAAGAATTGGTCCTTTCCAGACTCCTCCAGAACTCAGAGAGGCAGGAATAGGCGTTCAAGAGGCAGAAGCCAATCCAGGGGTGCCTACAGAGGACGCCAGTGGCAGGGCAACAACCAGCGAGGCACAGCCACAGACACAGCCACCACCACAACTACAGGTCAATCACAGTGACTTGGCTCTGGCACCGCC
Source organism: Protopterus annectens (assembly GCF_019279795.1). NCBI lineage: Eukaryota > Metazoa > Chordata > Ceratodontiformes > Protopteridae > Protopterus > Protopterus annectens. Next base: position 491,921,116 of record NC_056739.1, read on the forward strand.
TACCAGGGAGCAACTACAAGCACCCTTAGGCGGGAAGCTAGCCTTATTTTCAACAAACTGGCATTACATCACAAGAGACAAGTGGATTTTACAGACAATAGACCAAGGCTACAGGTTTCACTTCCATACTCTACCAGGGAAGAGAGGAATGCCAAACCTACCTCCAAATCAAAAGACAGAAGCTCTAAAACAAATATCCCAATTATTAAGGATGAGAGCTGTAGAAAAGGTACCATCTATGGAGCAAGGAAAGGGATTTTACTCCAGACTCTTCCTGGTACCAAGAAAAAAGAGCAAATGGAGACCTATTCTCGACCTGTCCGCTTTAAACACATTCCTCATTGTTCCAAAATTCAAAATGCTGACCCTACAGCAGCTTCTTCCCATGCTGGGCAAGGAGTCTTGGCTGGTGACTCTAGATCTCAAGGAGGCATACCTGCACGTCCCCATACGACCAAACTGCAGAAGATACCTCAGATTTCTTGCAGGATCAGAGCATTATCAATTCTCAGCATTGCCCTTTGGCTTATCTACTGCGCCCAGAGTGTTCACGAAATGCCTGGCATCAGTAATTGCTCATTGCAGGCTTCAGGGAATCCAAATCTACCCCTACCTGGACGACTGCCTGATACAAGCGGACAACAAAAACAAACTAGCAGAAGACTTACAAAGGGTCATTTACCTGCTACAAGCCCTGGGATACACAGTCAATATAAAAAAGTCAAGACTGATACCATCCCAGAGAATAATCTTTTTGGGTGCAGAGTTGGACACATCAAAGCAAATGGCATTCCTAACAGTAGAAAAACAGGAGCAGCTACCTCTATACTTCTTGGCTTTAACAAAGCAGAACCATCTGACAGCAAGAAAAGTACTGCAAGCCTTGGGCTTCATGGCATCCTGCATAATATTGGTTCCTCATGCCAGACTGCATATGAGAAAACTACAGTGGTACCTAAGGAATTTATGGTCTCAACACAAGCACAGCTTAGAAACCCAGATTCCAATTATTCCATGCCTGAAGCAAGAATTCCTATGGTGGGCTCAGGCTTGTCAATCAAACACAGGATTGCCCTACCACAGTGCTCAACCAAACCAAACCATCACGACAGTCGCCTCAGACCTCGGTTGGGGCACACATGCTGGACAAGTGCATACAAGGCTTATGGACTCAAGACCAGCTGCACCTACACATAAATCTAAAGGAAATGCTGGCAGTAAAACTGGCAATTCAAACATTCAAACCATTCCTCCAACAAGGTCTATTGATGATAAGGACGGACAACACCACAGTTATGTGGTACATCAACAAACAGGGAGGCACACATTCAGATCCTCTTTGCCGGATGGCACTGGACCTCTGGAATGTGGCCCTGAGCTACAACATTCAGTTAAAAGCAATTTTTGTACCAGGAAAAGAAAACATTCTAGCAGACATTTTAAGCAGGACTACCACGGATGCTCACGAATGGATGCTGCATCCGGACATCTTCAAAACCATTACAAGAAAATGGGGGCTCCCAGAAATAGACTTATTTGCATCCCCACGCAATCACCAACTAAAGAAATTCTGCACAAGGACGTACCACCCACTTGCTTGGAAGGTGGACTCCCTATCCTTCAGTTGGAAAAACCTGACAGCATATGCATTCCCACCACTCCCTTTTATGCACAAGGTGCTATTGAAGATCAAAGAAGACCATCCAAGGATCATTCTGATAGCTCCAGACTGGCCAAGGCAACATTGGTACCCATTACTGAGGAGCATGTCTCGGGAACAAATATGGCCACTACCCCTGGTTCCCTTGCTGTTAAAACAGAACAACTACAACAATCTGCATCCAAACCTGAAAACTCTGCAGCTGACTGCCTGGAACATTGCATAAGACCAATTAACCCAAATTTATCCCAAAGGGTTAAAGACATTATCCTTGAGGCTCACAGACCCTCAACAAGAAAACATTATTCAGCAAAATGGAAAAGATATCTCATTTGGAGTACTGCAAAGGGAGAAGATGTGTCACTGGTAAACATAGCCAACATCCTGGAATACTTGGCAGAGCTCTTCCACACAGGCCTGTCCTATTCCTCCATCAAGATTCATGCATCAGCTATTTCAGCAGAATACGACTTGGATCCTCCTGTCTTCTCACATCCTCTGCTCAGACAGTTTCTGAGAGGAATTAAAAATGTAAAGCCTCCTAGGAAGCCACCATTACCAGCATGGGACTTGAACTTTGTGCTAGAAAAATTGACACTTCCTCCTTTCGAACCAGCAGCAACAGCAGAATTGCAATACTTATCATGGAAGACTGCTTTCCTGCTGGCAATCACTTCAGCAAGAAGGGTATCTGAACTTCAGGCATTAATGGCAGTACAACCCTTCCTGATCTTCCATCAAGATAGAGTGTCCATGAGAACAAATCCTTCCTTTATGCCTAAGGTGGTCTCCAGAGTTTCTTTAAACCAGGCTATCCACCTACCTACATTCTTCCCCAACCCACAGAACAGGGGAGAAAGACTGCTGCATACCTTGGATGTACATAGACAATTACGCTACTACCTGGACAGAACCAAGGGCAATAGAAAAACTGACCAGCTACTGGTAGCATATGCAACAGGAAGAGAAGGAAAAGCAATTTCAAAACAGACAATCTCCAAGTGGATAGGAAATTGCATTAGATTTTGTTACTCCTACCATGGAAAGAAAACTCCAGAGAACATCAGGCCTCACTCTACAAGGGCTACAGCCACTACCACAGCCTTCTTACGAGGAGTGGCTACCAAGGACATTTTAGAGGCTGCTACTTGGAGCTCCGTGCATACATTTGCCAAGCATTATAATTTACCTTTATACTCTAGATCCCGAGCAGGTTTTGCCACTGCTGTTTTGCAAGGGATCCTAACTACACCATAACTTTATCTTTCCACCTCCCCCAGTTTGGCTATGGTATTCTACCCATTTGTAAGGACTGCAGATGCATCCTTGAAGGACATAGTACAGTTTTGTACCTACCATAAATGTAGATGTCCGATAGGAATGCATCTGCAGTCAGGATTACCCACCCGCCTTCCCTCTGTGGTGCTCCTAGGGTATTTGCCCATCTTATAGCTAGCTGGGGGAATCTATTATGGTGTATTTGTTTGTATATATGTACATACATGCTTATTTTTTGTGTTTGCTCTCTACTATTTGGAATCATTGGCATTTATCCAAATTTAGCCTTCCAAGAGGGCACCTGGTATCTGGGGCAAGAAACACTGAGGAAAATGGCGTCGGCTGATGCCTTTATACCCGAAGAACTGCAGCTATGACGTCGGGTGAAGTGCGACACCAGCCGAGGCCAGACCCAGACTTTGGAATCCGGCCGACCGAAGGGCTGCCTGACGACAGGACAACCCATTTGTAAGGACTGCAGATGCATTCCTATCGGACATCTACATTTATGGTAGGTACAAAACTGTACTTTTTGCACCCATGTTTACATTTTGTTTGTTTTGTGAAATAATTGCTTGCTTGACTTATGTTATATGTATTTTTATACTCCTTTGTCATGTCTTTTTCTTGATGACCGTCCTACCTACCCACTTTTCTTTTCCCCTTCCCAGTTGTTGCAGCCTGGCCCACTTTGTCTGATACCCTCAGATGACCCTTTGATGCCTAGTCTGGTAGCTTTGTCTGAAGCCGTGCCGGTACACTAATTGATTGGCTTTCTGCTTTCACCCTTTGGCTTTATCGGGGTCTGTTGAGAGTCTCTGGAATCACCTTGTCAGTGGCAGGGTCCTCATCTCCCCAGCTTCTTCTTGCTAGGGTAATGTGTGGCACCACAGCAATATGCTTTTTCTTAAAAGTCCCCTGGCTGTAATGTCGGAAAACCCTTAGTGTGAATATTGTACTAGAAGCATATATTTTTCAAGTAAAACTTGAGAAGACAGGCAAATTCACTGAATATACTACACATAATGACTTAATATGTATAATTTATACAACGTGTAGCAAATGGTAAATAGAAGATGTTTTGCCATGCTAGTCCATTAGTACAGAGGGAGAGTTTCCTTCTATAACACTGGTTAGCTTTGACTGAAACAGTAACTTATTTAAAGAACTGTTTTTTTTTGTTTTTTGGGTTCTGTTTTCTCTTGATAGATTTTTTAATTTATTTATTTTTTGGTTTGCCGCACTCTATTTTTGTCACGTGAACAAGTAAAGTTCTTTTCTTATTTTTAGTGTGAACCTTTGCTGTATTTCAAGTTTCCTCTAAACTGTATTGATAATTCTACAGATTGTTGTTTAGGGGCTGGGGCAAGTGTGTTTTCTTGTTGTTACTGTGTACTTTTAGTGAAAACACTGTTTTCTTGGTAGAGACCTTTTGCTGCTGACATTGCCCAAGTTTCAGTCTCCTTTTTTAGCTTACCAGTTCCTCACATGTTCCTTTCTTTGGTCACAGAAAGAAGAAAATCCCCAGGCAGCCGTTGTCTTTTCAGCAGGCTTTGCTTCAGCTGCAGATGGGTGACCCTGCAGTGGCCATTTGAGTTTCCTCACACCACTCATTTTCTTCTTGGGTTTCAGTGGTGTAGTCCCTTCTGCCACCATGTACCAGTAGTTGGACATGTCCCCTGCGGCTATTGGAGTGTCTTTGGCGATATGGGAGAACCACTTTTGTCAGTCTCGAAGGAAGGAGCAGGGAACATACCTCAACCTGGAAACATCAAAAATCTGGACAAGGCCCATGAAAAATAGGTACAAATCTGTATGCTGATTAACAAAATTTGCATACATAATTACATAACCCCACCCACTCCAATGGAATTGTGGGATGCCAACTTTGAAACGAAACCAAAGAACAGATAACCAAAATATGGCACCAGAGTCCCCCTGCAGCCATTTCAACCCCCCATTACCTGGCTATTTTGAGCCATTTACCATAAACACTAATGTGCATACTACTTTACGTCTACAGTGATTATTTGGATTTTATTTTTACATTTTATAGCACAAACACTAAGACATTTGCTAAACAAAGCAATACTGTCTCACAATGAAAACAGCCTTAGCATTAAAACAGTGTCTGCCCTTGAAACTCACATTCATTGAAACATCATTGAAACCTACACCACATCCAAAGAAAATGCCTCTGGCCAGTGGTGGATAAAGATTACCTTCAGGCTGTTTTCAAAATTTAAATCATAGGCCCCTTGCACACACAACAAGAAACATACACGTGTTCTTTGATACACCTTCCTGACTTCATTAAATTATATTCCTTGTATAATATAGCACACTTGTTAGACTTAGAGCGCATTTTAAATTTGTTGTTTGAACATTTCTCCAGTAGGCAATGAAACAAAATGCATGAACCAATAATGGCAAAACTGCCCAATTCAGAACATTTCCATCATAAAAGTCTACTTACACACACACACACACATATATATATATATATATATATATATATATATATATATATATATATATATATGTGTGTGTGTGTATATATATATATATATATATATATATATATATATATATATATATATATATATATATATATTTATATATAAAATAGAATGACAGCAGTGTAAGCCGCAGGCATCTTGCATAGCTTCTCAAACTTATTTTCAGTTTTTCAGTTTCATTTTTTTGGCTTGCCTTACTCTGATTTGTGTTATCAGGCCAGCTCAGTAGCTGTAAAATGCACAACAAAATAAACTAGGTGAACTGCATGTTTTAAGACTTCCAATTATTAGTCCAAGTACTGACAGGCTCTCTCCTATATTCATCCTGAAGCATCAAAACTATCATTGTAATTCAGGTGCTGTTAACTGGCCAGTCTTGCTTCTCCACTCTCTGCAGTGGAAAAATGTGTTTTATCTTGAATGCTGGAAAATGTACTGCACTTGTTTAAAAATATTTTTCTTATGATGCAGCACAGAACAGAATTCTGATTTTTCTGTTCCTGAATTTGGGTTAATGATATTTGTTGCTCTTTCCACTGAGGCACAAATGCCCTTGTGCATGACATTTTCTCACTTCTGTTTCATCTGTAGCTACACCCTTGACTTGTTACACCCACCCCATCCCCTTTAAAAGTACAACACAGTACAGTATCAGCAATGCATCTACATACTGTGGGAGTAGAATCCACAGCCTTCTGCATCAAAAGCAAATATTTAACCTGTTATGCTATTAACAATGCAAGCAGACTCAGCATAAGCAACACCAAACTTCTCTTCCCCTGAAGCTCTCAGCTCCTTGTAGAATCCACTTGACACTCAACTGTATCTCTCAAATTTGCAGCACAAGAAATCTGGAAAAAGCCAACATTTATTGGGGGGGAGACAAAAGCTCAAAAACCAGGGACACATTTTAAACATTGCTTGCATAATTTTGGAAAGTTGCTAGAATAAAATGCTATGTTACCACCATACATTTCTCTGCCAAGTCTTGAACTCAGGACCCTGTGCACTACAGTCAGAGCAACATGCCACTATGCCAAATCAACAGTTTCCTGAAAAATAGAAAGACTGAAACTTAAATGGCTATTATTTAGTGAATTCAGTTCTCACTTCTCACCATAGCTCTCAACCTCTTAGCACAAAAAACCTGGACAAAGCCAATAATGGGGGAATACAGAATTCAGTTCTCATCATAAATCTCAAACTCTTAGCACAACAAAACCTGGACAAAGCCAATAATGGGGAAATGCAGCCATACTGATCTTATAAACTTGGCACAAAAAAACCTGGACAAAGCAATAATGGGGGAATGCAGCCATACTGATCTTATCAACTTAGAAAATGGCTAGAATAAAAGGTTTGGTGTTACCATTTTTTTCTGGAGAATATGAAGTCTGAAATTCAAATGCCTGTCATTATTTAGTGAATTCAATCCTAAATGCAGAAAACCACAGATTTTGTGAGGAACAGCACAAAATACGAGCCATAAATTGTTACCTATACCCAAGGTACAAGGTTTGAGCCTGATTACCTCCTCTAGCCATCAGGTATACTCACCTGGGTCATTTTACACACACGGACACCCTTCTTCTCAGTGCTTCTTACCTTTATAGTCAGCAGCAGCATATCTCATTAGGCAGGCAGCATAGAAGATATCCATTCCAGCCTCGCTCACAGTTTCAAACAGCTGTTCCATTCCCATACATGCCTTGCTTGCATTACAGTCATCCAACCTCACTCGCACACAGTTTCAAACAGCTGTTCCGTTCCCCTCACTCGCAGTTTCAAACGGCTGCTGTTCTGTTCCCGCTAAGGATTTGAGAAGCATTTCATCTGGAAATGCATGCACATTGAGCTTCAACTCAGTTCTGGCAGGCTGTTTCACAGAGCTGACGTCATTGTGTATATGATGACATCAGCTCAAAAAGCCAGGGAAACTTGGAAATTAAGGGGTGCCACTCGGGAAT